>NW_027271688.1:600000-775000 GCF_040938485.1 Diadema antillarum | reverse complement strand
AAGGCAAAGGATATGCGGTATATGGCGACACTGATTAGAAATTAACCAACCCAATTAGGCACTTTTATTAGGGTGTAAAGCTGTCAAACTGCGTATAAGCAAATGGCACTTCACATGTAGGGTATGTCAACAAAACACACAGCAATTGCATGGAGAATCAGACACGCAGACAGACACACACACGCACACATGCACGCTTCAAACACTTGCCTATATTAACTACACTGTACTTCTCGACATGACAAGATTTATGAGCAACATAATTATACGGTAGCTAAAAACAAATATCGCCAGCGTTAGGGGCGCTATTTACAACATGATAACATATTCATCATCATCATTATCATCATCACCACCACCTTCACTGTTGGATTTATCGTCCACATTAGCATCATTATTAGCATCATCTATATCGTAATTTCTGTTAGATTACAGGAGCGCCATGGCAAAGTGGAGGATATATACCTGTCAGTGATAATAAACGAGATGACAACCTTCGGTCGATTCCTCCAGCCGTCTCATACATCCTTTTTAGAACCATGTCATCTACAAAAATCTAACAATTATCAGTTCTTGATGTTATTAACCCCATTCCAGGTTAATCAAAAACATAAATTGCCCCAGATTCATCGCCAACATCAATTCAACCATCATGATTCACATCACCATCCCGGTCACTCGTCCTCAGGCAACTCGGTCAAAATTGTACTCTCGTTCGTCAGAACACATCACTAGCCATGAGTGCCTTCGCTTTACCATTATTATCAACCTGATCTTTACTTTAAGACTGGACAGGACTGGTTGAGGTGGGGATTCATGTTTTGAACATTCATTTGATGAAAATTGGTTTTCAAATAGGCTGAGATATCCAAAAAAGTGATAACAATAAAAGGCGACAGGCCACGCCATTTATTAGGATCTCTTTGTTTCACCTTGTTTTTGGATATCTCAGTCATTTCAAAACCGATTTTGATCAAATAAACTTTTGATACCCCTGAGAATCGCATGCTCTTTGATATCTCATAGAGTGGTTTCTGAATATCTCGCAAAACGTTAAAAGCTAAATCATCACCTCAACCAGAACTGAACACACCCTTTAATCATCAACGACTTCGTGCATCAACATAAACTTTGTCAAACTTTTGCAGAATATTGATCTCGTCCTACTCAAAAAAGAATAAGAAACCCGAAGCAGCTATGGAAAACAAACAACGATTCTGAATGCCTCAGTAAATCCGGATATTCAGCAGCAATCTGTTCATCTGATGTAGTGCTGTCACAGATAATATAGACGGGATTATTTCACATGAATACATATTTCAGTACAAGGCGAAGAGACTCTAACGAACCGATATTTTTTCACCCTTTTTATGGTATACCATGTAGTTTTGCAGGCCCACTCGTATATTAGTACACGGCACCTCTTTCATGAGTCCGGGTTACATATCCGTTTTATTTACATTTCGTGACGCTATCAATAGAAACAGGCATCAAAATACCCTTAAACTTGACAGAACGAGAACATCACAGCCGGTCAAGTTACTTTATTAAATAAAGCGGAAACCACACGCCCAAGAAGAAAGAAGAAGAAAAAAAAAGAGGGGGTAAGGGGAAAAGGGAGGGAAATAAATAGGAGAAAGAGGGAGGAGTATAAAAAAGGAAAGGAAGGAAATGAAATACATCTCGTCATTCTTTGTTTTGATTTCAGCGATGGAAATGGATTCGATTGTCGGGGCGAGGTGTATCGGCAAACGTTATAGGCAGTAATTAATTGTCGGGGTGGGATCGTGCCGGGGCCCTTCCGAACGGGGGCACCCCACGTCTAGCGCGCGTGTGCAGGAAGATGGATCATTTGCCGAAAAGCTGGTATCATTTGACATGCTGAAGATGTCAAAATTAATATAAATCGTCGCTGGTGCCGATAAAGGAAGAAGGAGAGGAAGAAGCCGCGTTAGAACATTTACACTTTGCCTGGTGCATGACCTAAACACTACAGTTTTGGCGTTAAGTCCTACAAGCAAACCACGCTTTATTCTTACAATGCAGTGGTTGTTCGCCCACTGTCTAAACCTGGATCACCCCCTTTTCACTCCCCAAAGAATCCATACCATCAATCACGTTGTCAGGTGTATATTCATTTTGATCCAGTAGCCCGTCTCCACACTTTATGTTTCTCCTAGCCCCCGTACACCCCGCCATCGTTCTTCGTCATCCTGCTATAACCAACTCTCCTCTCCTACGTTATTTTAAGAAGTGTTTTCTCTTTCGCACTATGGGATCTTCGTGTTTCTCCGTGAATCGCGTTATCTGTAACTTCCGTGCATCAAGCAATCACTAATTACCGAGCTTCAATCTCCATCAGTTAAGTCTTAATCTAGCTCATCTTCATCTTCTTTCCCTTGTCATTTCCCTGCTTTTTTTTTCTTCGCCAGTATCATCTCTGTCTTCTTTCCTCCTCCTCCTCCTCCTCTTTCTTCTTCTTTGTATTTTATGTTTCTCCCTCTACCCCTCCATCTCCTCCTTCCCCAGTTATCAATCTTGTTTATTCGTGTTTGTCTCCTTTTTTGTCCTTTCACCGTTTTCTTCATGTCATCCTTATCCCTTGACCACCCCTTATGCCTTACCCTCTCATCCTTCTACTCGTTAACCCCTCTTTTCCCCACATGGCTGTATCCAAGCTGTCTGTGGGATGGTTTGACGTCAGTTTACACATCAGATCGTCGATGTTCCTTCTGCTTCCGATCCTAATTGTCGTACTCAGTCCGCCGAAAAAGAGTCATCTTACCGTTTCCATTGACAACGGCCATGTGTTTATGAAAATATGAGATTTTAGAGGAGTTTGTCTATGGTATAATGTTTAGGAGAGGTTATAAAGGATGTTAGCAAATTATGTGAATGTTTGAAAGGTATTGAGGTACGGCGTGAGTCCACATACAACACAAGCAAAATATGTCATGTATGATTTACAGATACGAAAAACCGATATCAGTTTTAATGGAGAATAAGTCAGCTGACTGTGTTCTGAACATCCAGAACTTAAGAGTAGATCACTCGTGGTGTTTCAGGTATTCCTGGGGCCCGTTGCATAAAAGTTACTATTATGGTAACTTTGCCATCCAATGGTAACTACCATGGGAACAATACTCAACAGCCAATCAAGATCAAGAATTCCATGGAAGTTACCATTGGATCGCAAAGTTACTATAACAGTAACTTTTATGCAACGGGCCCCTGGTATAAAAAAAAAAATACGAATTTCACAGACTCCGGAAAAGCACATTCCTCTGTGATTCCCTTGTAAGTCTGTCGGACCTGTGTTGATCTTTTACATCAGACATCTTTTAGGACAATGAAAGCATAACACATTTTTTCATGCAGGGTCAAAACATTTTTTCTCTCTCTGTCTATCTTTCTATCTCTGTTTATCTATCTATCTATCTACCTATAAAAATCTAGCTACATATCTCTATCTATCTATCTATCTATCTATCTATCTTCTTATTTATATATTTATCTATATCTATCTATCTATCTATCTATCTATCTACCTACTTATTTATATATTTATCTCTATCTATCTATATATCTATCTGTCTATCTATCTATCTATCTATCTATCTACCTATCTATCTATCTACCTACCTATTTTTCTATTTATCTATCTATCCCTATCTATCTTGGTTATTCTGCTCTAAGAGCATCAACATCACAAAGACGGAAAAGAGGAAAATGCAATGAATGGAAGTAATGCACTTGGGACCTCACAATCATGTGATCCATTTTGGAATGCCCTGTCAAACACTACGATGATAATTATCCTGACATTCAGATAGTTTATCACTTATTTCTTTTCATTCTCTTCTCCAAATGATCTCGTCTTGTCTAATAAATTTTTACGTTAGAGTACAGCTGTCATTTTGTCTTTGAGTCACAGAAATCTGGAAACATAAGAAGAATGGTGTTTTTATTTGTTTACATTTTATATCTATTGCAGATAATGAAAAAAAAATAGTGCAGTGTGGTACAAAACAGACAGTGGCGAATCCATATCGACCACGCGCTCTAAAATCAAACCCCTAAACTCGTAAATCGTGGTGAGGGCTTCGTATCATTACCGAGCAGATGACCAATGTATTCAAAGCTACTGAAAGGGACCAAATCACCTGTTGTTGCTGAGGCTCGCGTCCATAGCTGGTTTGCAAAAATCCCATCAATTTTACAACTGGCAATACACACGGTATAGCAATAAAATACGAATTGAATTATTGTGTGTGAGGGATGCTACTTGGCTGTCATAATCCTTCATAATCACACTGGTTTCCATTAGTGTGACCTACATTACAATTTCTTAAGTTTTTCCCTTGTGGGCCCCATTGCGACAAGAGTACATCTATACCTGTATAAAGCCGTCTGAAATTAAATCTATTCAGTGAGGTGCGCTCGAAGTGGGTCGACATGAACTTGAAGAATACAGAAACCAATATTGAAATAAGTTTCATCTGTGTGTTAAAGGAGCTGAAGAACCCGTACCCTAAATAACAATCCTAGAAACAAGTTAAATGAGAGAGAAAGAGAGAGAGAGAGAGAGAGAGAGAGAGAGAGAG
This sequence comes from Diadema antillarum, assembly GCF_040938485.1. Lineage (NCBI taxonomy): Eukaryota > Metazoa > Echinodermata > Echinoidea > Diadematoida > Diadematidae > Diadema > Diadema antillarum. The sequence goes on along the minus strand of NW_027271688.1, from coordinate 770,396 downwards.
AGAGAGAGTGATAGTTTGCGAGACACATCACTAAAGGGGAACTCAAAAACTAGTCTGAAAAGAAAAACTAAATTCTACAGGCATAACAGTGGAAATTTGATCGAAATCTGTTAAAGAATAGGGAAGTTATGACATTTTGAAGTGTCGCATCTTTTTTTCCCCACGAAAACATACAGTTCTTGAACAGTGAATATGAATAGATGAATATGCAAATAGTGAGTTGGTTGATGTCATCGCCTCACAACTTATCATAATTATAGTTTGTATATAAAATTATGACATTTTCGGGTTTTTTGTGTTCAAATACTATTAGGCCACAGTCGCAACTTCTAATACATCTGACTAATCATAATTTTGAAACTATTAAGCCAGAAATTACATAATATTCTACACATTTATGGCATAAAAATTGAATGTCGTCATTTTCTTTTGCACAATAGAAAGATGACATCATAAACTCACTCATTTGCATATTCATATCAACTCTTCCAGAACTGTTTTGCAAAAAAAAAAAAAAAAAAAGAATAGCGAATAACTTCCTTACTTTCAATCCGATCATGATCAATTTTTTTTTACTGTTGTGCTTGAGGCATTTCTACTCTTTCTTCTCAGACCAACTTATAAATGGCCTGGAATGCCCCTTTAAGTCATAATTACAGTACAAGTTAACGCCCCATTTTGGGACGTTTTGAAAGAGAAAATAATCGTCATGTAAGTCGATGTTGTCTGTTGCTCTGCCTGGTTGACTAAGCCAGAGTGATCTACCTTCGCTTGTCATGGACACGAAGGAAGAAATTAAATTGAAAATGCACATATAAGCATGAATGCAAACAAGACCTGCCCTACGATTCCGTAAGTAATCGTGATGTTCTTCTCAAAACTATCTTGCTCAAATTATGACCAAATTTCATCTTCGTCTTGCGTGTGACATTTTGTATAATTCGGTTGGAGCAATTGTTTTTGAGACATTATGTTTAATTCTATCATTTTGAAATCTGATTAAAACAAACACTGATAAGCATTGTGTAAAATAATGATGTTAATCACAACATAAACACTGAATGGGACAAAAAGTAATATCAGAGTGTCGTTATCTTCTGCTGTCATCTGTTTGTGCCAAAGACTGGTATAAACTTTGGGACGAAAGATTTCAAATCTGACATATTTACACGCTACTCTACTCTCTCAAGCTCTAATCATGTATTTTATTTCATGTATTTCATTTCCAACAAATTGTAATTACAGCATAACATTTGCTCTTAAAAAAAGTGAAAATAAAGTTTGAATTTGAATTTGAATTTGAATCAGTTGTTGGTTTTCGTAGCTGTTTTCAGAACAACTGCCATCATCGTGAAGTCAGTCTGACAGTGACTGCAGGGTTAGTGTGAAAATACTCAGTTTATGATAACTCTATCATATTAGAGGCAGAGAAGATTCTGTCTATCTGTCAAAATGTCGTGTTTAAGCGTGAAAAGAATGGCTTCCGCGAATGCCATTTTCGTTGGACGAGTATCAAATTCAACGAAAGCTGGGAATGAATGTTATACCTGCAGTGATGGAACAAAATTGAACCAGGTAAAAACTGACAGGGGGTAGAAAATCTAACGATAATGCTGCTTTCCTGTGTAACCTCCTCAGAGCTATCACCATCATCGTGAAATACCTCAACATTGCTACGTGCTGTACCCACCTTTGTTGGATATATTCCACCTTGTAATTCTTTAACTCTATTTATTATTTGATTGTAATGTCAAATGAGATATTATGGATAGGCCCAAATGATTATGTTCCTTTTTTCATTTTTTCTTGCTGTCCATACGCCCTTCTGTCTCTGGTGTTCCTTTTCTTTCATTTTATTTCATGTATTTCATTTCATGTAGTTCATTTCCAGCAAAGTGTAATTGCAGCATAACATTTGCAAATACAGAGGTATATGAAATCAAGGATGCTTATTTCTTATAACAAGGGAAAACAAAGTTTAATGAAATTTCTTTGCCAACACGTTCTTTCTCTTGTCGTGAATATTATATTTGGTAATGTATCATGTGTTGTTGTATGCTGTAAACCGATACACGGATTTACTGAAATTAACCCTAAGGCTTACAGTGCTTCTTTTAAAATCGTATGGAAATCAAACAAGCAAAGAAATACACAAAATGCATCCTGTTCAAGGATGTTGCGACGAGATCGGGAACTCGGGACCTTCCGATTGAGAGCGCAGAGTCTCGTCACCTGTATCACAATGGTCCCATTTCAGCAACTCAGTGTTGGAGATAAAAGAAGCAAGCTCACTATTCACACGGAATGACTGGGAGAGAGAGAAACAAAGCGTGCGCGGCACGCGACTGCGTGAAGCCATTGGGTATCGATCGCAGCAGCCGATCAATGACGATTATCAATCGATCTTTCTCTGATGTGGTCTATAACAAATTTACGTTTAGCATAGAGATGGGGCAAAACAGAGACTGACAAAGAAGAGTGGATTGGATCGTCAACACAAAGGAATGATACTGTGTCTTACTTGACGATTATAATACTATGGTGGACACCAGTGTTAAGTATTGTAGTTTAGATGAATACGCAATTAAAACATCAAATTCAAGTTCGGTAAATGAGTTTTTAAATATCATAACCAGAGGTAAGATTTTGAGTATAAAGAAACCGATGGCCACAGTCCAGATTGATACAGTAAACATGCCGTAAAAGTTTTTAGTAGCATAACGAGAAGTTTTCAGACAAAATGCTATTGCTATTCATAGACGAGGTAATCAAGCCGAACGTGCGATAATGACTCCAGAAGACAACAATAATATGGGCATAAATTTTACGTCAGTCCTTTAACAACAACTCTATTGTACATTTTGTGGAACAGCTCAATTAATTTTGTTTTGTAGATGGCTCATTCTGTGGTTTCTAAATCTTGTTTGACCGTGTGCGTGCCCCTCTCTTTTCTCTCCAATAGGTGTGTGTGTGTGTGTGGGGGGGGGGGGGGGTTCACATCCGACATCATCATCATCAGCAGCAGCAGAAGCAGCAGCATCCTCATCATCAAAGGGGCCGATTGCACCCATTGAGATCCGTACGCAATGGCGCAAGCCTCTCGCCATCATGTCTTCTGTAGTTCTATAGATACCCTCCGCCCGGTCATTTTTATTCACTCTCCCTTATTCTTTTCTTCATTTTAGTCAGAGTCCGTTCTGCAGCTTGATTTTAAGCAAAATTAAAAGAAAATGAATATTTCCCCCATCTCGTGGTCAAGCAGTCTTTGACACTTCATTGTTTGGTCCGTCGCTTCGAATTAATAACAGATCGCGTGCACGGCCAACGGACTGTGACTGCACTTTATGAGGATGCGTAAATAGCACGGTTCCGCCTCGGCACACGAATAAAAGTCAGTCCGCAACGTACAGCAACAGAACAAGCCAGCCATGTCATGTATAAATATATATAAATAATCTAACCTCATATACATTAATCTGTTTATATTCATATATACAATGTTCATAACTGAATGAGATATGTACTCTGGCCCTCGCTAAAACATTACATTTATGGAATTAAACTTATTTGAAACTACTTTATCATTGTTTTTGCATTCCTCTGTAGAAACACCTCTCATTCAAAGTTACACCTCCACGAAACCATTACTATCATGCTTCTGGTTCCCTCGTTGTCCATAAAGTCACTAAATCATGGGGGGGGGGGACCATTTACTCACGCATATCCCAAACTCTGGAATAGCCTTCCTGATGACGTCACAGCGCTTATGACATGGGACTCCTTCAAAAACATTTAAGAACTTTTTTGTTTTGTTTTTGTCTTAATTTTGCGCTGTATTCATGCTCTTTGAGCACTCAACAGAGTGGATTTGGCGCAGTATATAAGTTAGATATCATCATTATCATTATCATATTCACTCACTAACGCTACTTCAAATTCCGTCAGACTTTTCAAAGTGCTTATGTACTAGGCACCATGATAATTATATTCCGGATATTTTGTACTTAACTCATCGCCTGATGCAGTGTCATGATATACAGGAAGAAGAAAGAAGGAAAAAAGTAGAGGAAAAGGAGAGTCATGTAGGATTAGAGTAAGAACGATAATCATTGATTGTGTTTGAATCTATTTCTCATATTATTTCACAACGACAACATACAATTCATATCACTTGAAAACAGCAATATCAAAATCATTACAGCACAATTCGGATCATAGAAACTATAATTACGAAAGTATAAATGCAACGATATACGAGCAAGTGAATAGCACAAGGTTATATTGATACAGATGACGGAACAAAACCTATAAGTCCATAGCGATTAATAATGTGAAATATGACCGAACCAAATAAAAGTAATGCTTGTGATTACTATAGTCGGTTCCTCCGGATGAATGCGTCCTTAGATTATATAATATCCTGAATAATATCATTGGAAAACAAAGTTCTTGAGATACGAACTATCAAAAAGGATGAAGATGTTCCGTTTTTGCTGATTGTGATGAGATTTAACGTCACTTATCGTTCTATTTCCGACAAAAAAAGAAATATGCACTATCATAAACACAATATAATTATCTAAATGCAAAATATATCTAATAATTATAAATCTGTTCGTGAATTTTTATGTGATGAGGTAACAAAATTCATACGTAGTCATATAGAATGAGTTAGAGTTGTATTCATTCGTGATAAGAGAAGAAAAATGGAATGGCCAGACAAAGAAAGTGTGACAGGTATTCCTGGACACATTGTAAGGCGTTGGGAGATTCCTTTCGAAACGAGACAAAAAGATATAATTCTGACCTGCTCACGTAAGCAAAGTTTAACTAATTGAAATGGGGCATTGAGTCGATGCTAATATATGTGGGCTCGTGCTGGTAATCTGTAGGTGTGCTTCATCACTTTGTGTGTGCAAGTGTCGTAGTACCAACGGATTAGAAAGGGATTTTCGTTCGCGTGTTTCCATTGTTCATTCCGGTGTCGTATTGATTATAGTCGCGCGTCCCCCATCGATTTCAAAATCCTACTGATCAATAAAAGTGTGAAAGGCGCGTGGCCAGTTCTCCAAAAAAACAAAAACAACAACAACAACCTATCAACTGCACAGCACTAGATACAGCTTGTTACCGCAAAATGTCCAACATTACTCGAAAGACAAAAGACGGAATGTGTGTTGTCTATACAACCTCTTTCCAGTAAAATTCTACGGAGCGTCGCGAACAGCGGAGGTCGCCGTTATAGTTAATCCCAGGCACGCAATTCTAATGCGCATTGATTTTGCGTCACGCGTCCCGTTATCGAACTAGGTTCTCCATGGTCTTTGGTATGAAAGGCGTAATTCAGGTCATAACCTGTGGGGATAATGTCTGTTTGGCATATAAACAATACACTTTCTTTCCAGTCGATAGCCTTATCTCTAATTCATTGCCTGAATTTCTTAAACTTGCTTTGTCTTCACTCACCCTAACTTTTAAAATAGAGTGGGGGCTAGGTTCTCTGCATCTCTTGTTCAAATGAAAATATCAATGTTGGTTTCTTTTTTTCCGCCCTCTCCCGCAGCGTTGCCATCTTTCTCTCTCTCTCTCTCTCTCTCTCTATTCCTCTCTCCATCTCTCCCCTCTCTCTGTGCCTCAATTGTTTTATAATTTAGATACGCCCTTTACGTCCGCATAATAATTTTGCTGTCATAAACTAAAAAGAGGGAGGAATGACTGAACTTTAATTTCGTCCTTTCTTATCAAAGTTTGCTTTTATTTAGTAGAACACTTCTGGTATACTTGACCTCGTAGGTTTTTTGTAAGCAGGATCGAAACACCTGCAATGATGTTTTCTCTTATTCAGGTAAACAAGGAAATGAACTCGATTGAGTCTGTGTATATCTGTACATTCAATTTCAGTTCATTTCAATTCAATTCAATTCGATTATACTTTATTTCTATCAAACAAAAGGTAATCTGTAATACAGAGTATTTCACATTATTTTGACAAGTTTACTATACATTTGACAAAGTTTTAAAAACATAGTATAAGTAATAAAGTATAATACAATTACTTACGTACGAATGAAATTAAATGAAACAATGCAATGACCAAAAAATCAAATGTAGTGATGGAAAAGAGTGATCTACTGACATTGACTGAAAAGCGAAGATTGTAAGACGCGGATCAATTGACAAACAATCTGTACATATAACATATCTATGAAAAAAAATTGTTGCACAGCTACAACATTTGTTGATTGATATTATATGATGATACTTCAGCATATTGTACACAGTACTTGTTTCAAAGTACAGAGGAAATACAAGTGGAAAATGAAATATCACTATAACGACACAGACAATATTTATTGAAACGTGTGTACCAGGAAATGCAGTGAAGAAACAACAGTACAGACATACACACACAGTCGGTCACGCAAAAACAAATAATACATAAGTAAAAGAGACGCATTATTGTAGCCATGACAAAGAACACGATGTTATTGTAAAACAATTAATGACAAGGAGAAAGGAAAAGGGGCGGAGAAGAAAGAAGGAAGGTCTAGAAACACGCCGTTCCGTCGCCAGGACAGGTGAAAGTACGAAAGTTATTTCATAAGTATATATATATATATGTATATATATATATATATATATATATATATATATATATATATATATATATATATACATATACATATATATATATATATATATATATATATATGTGTATATATATATATAATTCATATGTATATGTAATTTGCATAACTTTTTGTTTTTCATATAAATTTCATATAACATGTCATATTTCACAACGACAGGGGATGTAGGATCTACATTGGAACTGATTCCCGACGCGCTTGGTAACTTCCAAACTGTATGAAATCCGTACAAATAATATCGTGAAGGCGCATGTGACAGTGGTAGGCCAGAGCCCATGATCGTATAATGGTATATGATTTAGAATCATCCACCGCTCGAAAGTGACTCCGGTCTTTTGACTCGGTGAGCGAAAGACAAAGAAGTTCGCGTGTCACCTTAAGACAACAAACAAGTCGGAGCGCGGTCACCTGACGTAGGCGAGAGCTATCTCCCCTTCTGAAATCATAATCCAGTGATATATATATCTGGATTTATTATATAGCCAAATATAATCATACGGGACCTGCGGAAATGCGTGCGCGTCGCGTCGGCGTTCTTCCCCAGCAATGCGCATTGTTTAGAGATGGTATATTATTATATTTGGTACTGCAGGGCGCCCAAAATATTGTGTTAGCCCTCGTGTAGTTAAAAACGACCCGGGATGGCCGCAAGGTTGTTGGGCGTTGTAAACTTTAGTTGTCACGGACTGAGTGAAGTGATAGGTGAATGGTTATAGTTTGTTTATCGGTTGGTTGGTATACTTTTATTGTTAGCGGTTCAAGCAAATGCAGCGTTGATATTGAGTCCTATTTCCCAGAAGAGAAGCAGGACAATGTCTTCTCGCTACCAACCTTCTCTAACCCCCTATCCATTCGCTTCACAGTGGTTGACAGTCTGGGCGTTGGACGGGTTGGGACAAAATCACCATTAATTACCTTTTTTGTATAATTTGTCGCATCTTCCTCGGGTCAAGTGACCACAATTACTATGTAAGAAAACTTAAAATCAACGTAATCACTATTTTTGTATGATATCTGATGAGCGTTTTGACACTAGTTCAAATTTCCTTTTGGAAGAATACATGGTGAGGGGTAGGGGAAGCCTATCAATCTATCTACATCTACGTGTATCTATCTGTCTATCTATCTATCTATCTATCTATCTATTCATCTATTCATCTATTCATCTATCTAACTATCCATATCTATCTATTTATATATCTATCTATTCATCTATCTATTCATCTATCTACCTATCTATCTATCAATCTATCTATCTATCTATCTATCTATCTATCTATCTATCTCGCCATGATCTTCTGAAGACGCTAGTGTAGCTTCCCTTAGTTCATGTAGTGAACTCATATCCGGATAAAAATTGGTGACAAGACGTCATCGTAAATCAAATCTTTCCTGTTCGTTTCATATCTTTATCAATAGGCCTATGATTGCGATTTAGAGAACGTTTGTGCTTGCAGGCGTCAGAACGTCACACACGCAGCGTGATGTTGGCCATTAGAATATCAAAAGCAACAAAATCACTTTTATTTGTAGGTTTGCTGTGTTTAGACAGTACGAGCTGAGTAACCCGGAAGAAAAGACGGATATCACGTTCTGCATTTTGGTCTGATAGCAACCATGCATGTATCAACACAGGGTTGCTATGGTTGTCTGTTCTATACTAGGGAGCAAGGACCAAATTGGGAATACGCCACAATGTTGTCATGAGATAAAAATGACGGAGTATAATATGCGTGTGTATGTGTGTGTGTGTGTGTGTGTGCGTGCGTGCGTGTGTGTGTGTGTGTGTGTGTGTGTGTGTGTGTGTGTTTTGTGTGTGTGTGGGGGGGGGGGGGGGGGAGTGGAGGAAAACGGGCTGCGTAGTATCGTGAGCTGGCGCCCTTTTCATATACTCGCTTCCGAGAATTCGTCCACTAACATAGCTAATTTCACGCTAATCTTATCGGCACACGCCACTCGAAAGTATGACAGATGGCGTAAGCGCCTTTTACTTTCTTTATACTTTAACCCCCGTTACGACACATGTATCACTCTGATTATTCTCCATCCAGAAACATGGACATCCGTGGCGTATTTGAATGCACAAAGCTGATTTTAGTCCCCAAAAATGTACTTTTTTCCCATCTAATGAGCGATGTGAGAATGCATAACAATAATGATCCAATAGTACAGAACCCGAATTCATTCTCAAAAGAAACGTAAATCATCATTGTGTAACAACTGCATGCATGATACCCATTGTTTGATTCATCGTGCGATTAAAATCTTGAGGAAATATGATTCCTTGATATCAGAAATGGGACAGAGAGATATAATGTATTTCTTGCTGTACAAGCACATCCTGAACAAAAAGCTACAGTGTTTGTTCAAAAGACACATTTGCTGATTTGAACACAGCCAGATAGCTATAGCCTGTCTGAAAGAATCGGGGTTAGGGCACTACACTCTTGTAGTAACATCTGCGATCATATCATTATTTGATTATACATAATTATTGTCAAATGAGGCGACAATAAATTTAATCTATAATTTAAACCGAAATAACGTTGAGAATCGTCACTTATGAACTTCTGTTTTGAGCAGGTGCAAAGCAAACATTAAAACCACGTTTGCTGTATTGAAACATTAAAGGGTGTGTACAGTTCTGGCCGAGGTGAGGATTAGCTTTTAACGTTTTGCGAGATATTCAGAAACCACTCTATGAGATGTCAAAGAGCATGCAGTTCTAAGGGGTATCAAAAGTTTATTCGATGAAAATCGGTTTTGAAATGGCTGAGATATCCAAAAACAAGGTGAAACAAAGAGATCCTAATAAAGTTGTGGCATGTCGCCTTTTATTATTAGCATTTTTTTTTATATCTCAGCCATTTGAAAACCAATTTTCATCAAATAAACGTTGAATCCTTCTTAAAATTACATGCTCTTTCATATTTCATAAGAGGCTTTTCATTATCTCATTTGGGAATGTTCAAAACATGAATCCCCACCTCAACCAGTACTGTACAGTCCCTTTGAGCTTTATTCATATACACATTGTCAGAAGGAGCCAAAAAATGCTTCTGTTTTCTTCTTTCGAGTGAATTCGTCTCTTACAGCTACAATATATGATTGGATAATGGATGATGTTTCTAATAGATCAATGGTGAATAAAATTCGTATTCATTTATTTCATTTTGTTCAACCATTTTAACGGTAACACACATAAAAACATAATTCAATTGGCATCTGAGAAACCAATCTACCGCCGAAGCGAAAGGGGCAACTTTGTAGATTCAGTGACTATAACGTTACTATATATAACCAATATAATTAGTTGTATATATATATATACATATATATGTATATATATATAATATCTGACAAGTTTATAAAAAGTTTGATGCTAATTTCACAATCAGATATCGTTATGTGTGTGTGCATAATGTATGCATGATTTTAATTTCGTTGCTTCATCCATATAATGCGGAAAACCAATGTGAGCAAGACATATTTCCAACTGAAGAAATGTGGTAGAATTGGGGCGGAAAATAAGGTTTTGCTGAATAGATATATATATTGGTGATATCCTCTCGGTTCATGTTCTTATTATTTACCCACTGATCGCAATTACTGTATTTTCTAATTACATTAATCAAAATCAATAACCACTTTACAGGAGGATCAAGGCCTATAAGTTATGTTTTTGTCGAAAAATGTAAAAAATGAGATTTAATTTGAATTTAAATTTGAATACCGAACACCGTATGCCATCGTAGTGGTTTCTGTTTTTATTTTCCTCAGAATATGTTGTTTCGAACTTGAACTTTATGACATGCATGTAAGTAAATTTGATTAAGGCTACAGAAGGTACGGAGAAATTGCCGTCACTTGGTTCATTCCCTGTGCAGATTTAGCCTAATAATCAGAAAAAAACATCGTTATATCAAATTACCAATCTAAATGTACAGCAAGTTTTGGGTTCGTTGAAAACATCTCCAATATCTTTCGTTCGGCTGCTTTACTTCTCCAGAAATGACAAAGATCATGTTACATAAATCATTGTATAAAAGTACAAGTGTTATGAACCAGAAGGATACAGTCCTTAAATCTACACACAGCTTAACGATATATATATATATATATATATATATATATATATATATACGCATATACGTAATCATCCAAATGTAAATTAATCAACCTACAAGTATCTATCTCTGTTTATGATTATAATCATTATGTAATATGTGAATACATGATTATATATACATTTGATAAAATAATAAATTATGCATCTTGAAATGCGCCTTCTCTTCAGTTCCATTGTAACTGAAGACCTTCCAGAAAGCGGACCTTTCCAATGTTAAAGGAAAACGTACAGGAAGAAGTCAACACACTCAGTTATCATCATTATCAATTTCAATTTACCTTTATTTTCGTATTTCTCAATAAAAATGCGTGACAGGTAACAAAATAAGATTATACATGATATCCAGAAGCATCTAAGACACTTTCTGAATAATAATTGTTTATATACATTCTATACATTCCTCTGCAGTAAAATGCCGCTCATGAAATGTATGATAGTAATCATCTCCCCAAGATATTTCACAATTTATTTCATCGAAAATAGTCACGTGCATGAATATCCCAAGCGACAATCGAACGAATTCCATCTTCCTTTGTTCAGAACAGTGCATACCCAAAATACATTCGTATATGCTGGACCCAAACTTTGAAACAACCTCGACAACAGTTTAAGAGAACCTTTTAAACCTACTGCATTTGAAATATAAACTAAGAAAGTATTCACTTTTGGCATATGATAATAGATTATTTTACATGTACATGTAATAACATTCGTGATCTCACCTGCCCTAACGATGGAGTGGCGTGTTCTATTATGCAGACATCTTCACATTTTCTCAGCAAATTTTCCTTTCTTCTGTCCTAGCTCTCTCTTCTCTTACTACGTTGTTTTGTATTGTGCACTGTGCTGCCTTCCTTGTACAATGTCGCATCTTTTGTGAATGTATTTATCTGCTTTTTTTGGTTCATTTTCTTTTACGCGTGTGAGCAAATGCATGCACAAGTGTGTATGCGTATAATCTACTAATCGTAATATTGTGAGGTGTTTTTTTTTTTCATTATTCTTCTGTTGAGTATACACAAGGCTCAACAAATAGTGCCTTCAGGTTGAGCTTAGTTTGATTATCCTGAATTTACATTTTTTTAAAACTTTAAGATGATTACTGTTTATAAAGATGGTGTGTAGTTATTTATTACGTTTTTTGAGTGATTTGTGATTATATATACAAACCCTGCTTTTAGTAAACCACTCTTTTCCATACTGTCGTTTCTGTCAATCTTCAAAGCATGCAGAGGTGTTCTTAGTTATTCTACTTAAGTTTACATATATCTTATCATATCATACTTTACGATTCACATTGCGTTATGTATTTTTTTTCAAATGATCAAACAATGTGATTGTTTTATGCAAGCTTTTGTATTCTGTGTCACTCTTTGTTCGACGGAAAATTAAAACTGAATTGATTTGGATGTGATATTACATGGTCTTACTCACTCGGGGTAACCAGAGTAGCCAGGGTTTAAACATGGAGCTACCTCCATTGTTTAACTCTTCAGTGTTAGCACTACTCTACCAGAGGGTCCTGATGTCACTATAATACCCCAGCATTGTCAAGCACCAAGTTTTACACCTGCATGGTCGAGAGGGACATCGTGGGACAAAACATCTTGTCCAGAAATGTAGGCCCTCAACAAGCACTGGACAGGATTCGAACTCGGGACATTGTTTGGAAGACAAGAGTCTTATCCACTATAGTGAATCGTAAAGCCAACCCTAAACATTTTAAAAACAAAATATGAATCTTGGTTTTCTCGATCGATCTTTTGGCTCCGCTGTAAACCTTCCAATATAATATATTGTAATATAATATAATATTAAATAATATAACATAACATGATATAATATAATATAATGTAATATAATATGATATGATATAATATAATATAATATAATATAATATAATAAAATATAATATAATATAATATAATATAATATAATATAATATAATATAATATAACATATTATAACATAATATAATATAATATAATATAATATAATATAATATAATATAATATAGTATAACATAACGTAACATAATATAATATACATGTACTCTGTATATATAGATATATGCACACACACACATATCTACATACCATTCTGTCCTAGTTATCTTGAGCTTGTTTGTTGATTTTGTACTGCTTGAATTGCTCTGTCATTGTACATTTTGGAAAAAGTGATTTCTAGGTCTAAATCCAAAGTTTGGGGTGATATCCCACTTGCAAGTTTACAAAGGCATGCGTCAAACTACTGGGTCAGCACAGATAATAGGATACGTACACTTTTCTTCGAAATGGAATAAAATGAAATGAAATGAACTTTATTTTGATAAAATGAGAAGAGAAAGCAAATAGAAAAAAAAAACAGAAAGCAAAATATTCGCCACGAATAGAGAGAGGAATAAAAGACGAAGAATACAAGAATTATGGAGGTCCTACATATTGTTCATTTTGGAATGGCTATCATGGCTATGAGGAAAGAATACAGAAAGTGTAGATTTAAACGTTAAAAAATATTTGAGTATATTTATGTACATATTACCAAGTACAACGTTTACATGGTGATGTTCGTTCCAACACATAAAGATTTTAAATCTGCGAGGAAATCGATTGATAGTGCTTCATTTGATATGATTGCTGATTTACATGTTTCTCCCTTCTTCTTCCCGACGTGACAAGGCTATTCTGCAAGCACTTCCCAGTTTTTCTGCGTTCCTTTCGCCCCTAGTAAAAATTGCATCGATTCTAGCTAATCTCCGATTTAAGAAAGCTCGCAGAAATTAGCAGAAAACACTTTCCATGCTAGGAGGTTGATGAAGATCCGGCTTCGCAATCACGATTACCGCGCTGGGCACATGCTGACGCGTTCGAATCGTAATTTGAAAGGGGAGGGGGGTTTTCGCCGAGGGGTAAGCGCAGTACTGTGCGACTTCTTTTTCCAACAAATTGATACGAGCAGAAAGAAGATGATACGGGAGGCAGATGTATAATCCACGACGGGTGAGTCTCAAGCTTTAATCTTGGTGCACACGCAAAAGGAACCCACTGTTTTCCTACCTATTCTCTTCGTGATTAGTGAAGAACGAGAGTCATTATCCCATGCAGTAAAGTGAAACTGCTTGGCTCTCTCGCCTCCAGCGCCCAAGTCGAGAGCCGATCGTCTGCCTGAAAAGCCCGCGCGCGCAGAGGTCACGGGAAGTCGCTCCGATTGCATTTTGAGCCTGCGCCCCCTGGTGTTCGTCTTTTGTCAAGCTAACCCCAAACTTGTGGGTTTCGGAAAAACGACGCCCGCCGAATAGTCGGGTAACGAACTTGTGGTTTGTGCACCAACAAAAAAACGTGCGTGGAGGAAAAGACAACTGCAGAGTATAAGAAAAATGTTTCTAAAAGTGACGGAAATGGAGTGGTTTCCCTCCTTCTTTGATTAGAGTGCAAGCTTGCATGAAAAGTTTGCTTTGTAGTAAATAGCACCCCCGTCGATTGGTCAAACAAAACAACTCAAATTCATGTCACTGCAGATATTAATTGGCTGTCAATTTTGTTGCTTAGCAACGTTTACACATGTCAATCTTGCTACGTCATGGGAGTGAGGAAAACGTTTTGAGGGCGCTTGTCCGTGTTATGGTTACGGTAATCACATTGGTTAGTACCACGTGTGTCTTGGGATGGAAAGGAATGACGATCCGCGAAGATTTTAACTGCGCATTCCACCTTGTAAGAGAATTAAAGCAAATGAACAAAATATCAGTGTCAGTTTCAATGAGGAAACAGATATAGATTATGTTATACTGTCACAGACATGCAACGAGGATTAAACAAATGTTGATTTCAAAATATAATTGCAGTTAAAATTCAAATTTATATCGAATTATCTATGATTGCCACTCATATCCTCTGATGACATTTGACATTTTGCTTTCTTTTTAGCTTTTGCAATTGATTCAAGCTTCAGCCACTGGTTTGTTGATTTGAATACAAAGTTATAAGGACAAAATTGTCTGTCGTTTTGCTGACAGACTTCCAAAACCGTATGTTATAAAGCAGTCATAGCAAGAGCTGCTTTAAGAAAATAATTCTGTACAGGTTAAAGGGACTGTGATACAGTACTGATTGAGGTGAGGATTCAGGTTTATAACATTGTTTGTGTGTGTGTGTGTGTGTGTGTGTGTGTGTGTGTGTGATAATGAGAAACCTCTTATGAAATATGAAAGAGCATGTAATTTTAAAAAGAATTTAATGTTTATTTGATGAAAATTGGCCTTGAAATGGCTGAGATATCCAAAAATGCGATCCCTATTAAAAGGGTGCTGACAGGCCACGACTTTTATCATATGAAGATCTCTGTTTTTCCTCGTTTTTAGATATCTCAGTCATTTCAAAACCGATTTTCATCAAATAAACTTTTGATTCCCCTTAGAATTGTATGCTCTTTAACATTTCATAGAGTGGTTTCTAAATACAACATTACGGTCCCTTTAAGAGAAACTGCCACTTTCAAAATTCAGCTTCCAATCCAACTTCAAAATTTACCATTCACAATTGCTCTGTATTGAGAAAATCGATATTTTAGAAAACTCATTCGATATTCGCTGGGCGAAATTTGGGTTTTTTTTATCTTACTTGAAGTACTTTAAAGCATTTTCCTTTAAAAAAATTCTATGCACAGGTGACATGTATCCTTATAGCCAAAACATTATTCAATTAGAAGAACTGAGGTTATTTTTTGCCTTACTTACGCCCCTTTTCCCTCTTTCACAAGCACTGTTCAGTGTAGTATATAAATATAAAAGTTGGTACTCATATACGTAATTCTTGACATTGTTTATTTTCATCGCTATATCAGTGCGACTTTTTTGTCTTTATTTGACAAAAACTGAAGTGAGTCAAAGCAGATTTGTATCATCCAGAAACTTTTCTGCAAAGGCAAGGTGTAATCAATATGAACTACATGTATATAGAAACGAATGGATTCCTCATCCACCACACACACGCACTCAAGCCAAGAAGTGCAAACATAAATACAAATAGGGCCCTACACACACATACATCACTCACACACACATATACACACACAATCACACACATGCACTCTAATACTCATGCGAGAGATGCTATTAAATAGTATTGGTTGATCCAAGGATTCAACTTTTTTCCTTTTTTGAGAGAGAGATACTATGGCGAAATACAATTCTATGAGGAATTCAAATTTTATTTGATGAAAATCGTTTTTGAATGACAGAGATATCCAAACACAAAGTAAGACAAAGCGATCCTACAAATAAAAGGTGGGTCCCACCTTTATTAGGATCACTTCAGTGTCATGGATATCTCAGCCATTCCAACATCAATTTTTTATCAAATAAACTTTGAATTTCCTGTTGCCTACAATTATATGCTCTTTCATGCACTCAGAAAAGGTTTCTCGTTATCTCCAAAAATGATCTTTAAAAAAGAAAGTTAGGAAGCTGAAGTTTTATTCTATCTGAAACTATACCAAATATGCCTTTAATACAATTTCCAAAGTAAATAAACATTTGCACAAAAGTCAAGTATCGTTCCCACTTACGAATATAAGCTACTATCAAAGTACACCAGTAAGAGACCTATCAACAAAACAAAAGATGATACACTTTGACCAAATGTCAAGTACCATGATATAAAGATAATGAAACCTGCTTCGTGTAAGCTTAACGTTATTAAATAACCGTCTATTGGTGGAAGGGGTTGTTAGTGTAGAGTCAAGTTTGCCTTATCAACTTGACACCTTCCCTCAAATGCTACAAGTAGGTGTTTTTAAAGTGCGCACACAGGCGGTGGGGGAATGGTGGATTGAGAATCTATGGGAGGAGGTATTCCTTCGGGTCTATCAGTGGGGTCTATCAGATGAAATGGAAAATATCACCAAAACTTTTCAATGCGTGTGTCTAAGGTAAACGGAAAGGACGAGGTATTTTCCAGACTATTATACGCATGATATCTTGTCCCTACTAATAGTTCGATATGCTTATTAAGCAACCATCTACTGAGTAGTACATACAGGTAATTACATCACTAATGTAAACGAAGCCCCGTTTTATAAAAAGGTAAAATCGGTTTTAAATATCCTTACCACACAGGCTGCCATATACTTACACTTGAAATCAACTATATATTCAATTCAACTCTCCATAAAACAGGGCCCTGATCGATGTGGCACAGTCATAAGAAAGCAGAGGAAATACAACAACTGAGCTGGGGAGTGGAAAGAATAGGGAAGGGGAAGAAGCTCGGACATAAACAGAAAAGAAAACCGCGCTGTTTTTAGCGCGACCATTCTGCAGTTAAAAATGCGACAAAGGACTCTGTTTACACACCCCCTCCTGACCCCCTGTACGCCCCTGTTGTCTAACTGAGCTGAGGTGATTCGGAACTGGTGCACAGGTTGATTCCTCTCACCTCCCTGCTGTAAGCGAGGCATCCACTACACACTGGTTGAGAGCGGACGACACGAATTGGTAGAAGCCGTATGCAGTGTTTGACAGCTTGTGCTCGACCCTCTGTCCAACTGCTTCGCACATTTTAGATCGCAACCTTTCAGCCTCGACCTACAAACCATTATCGACTGTCATCGGCGACTTGGGCGTGACCATGCGACGTCAATGGACAACGATGTCGACTATAAGTACGCGACTGGTGGTTTTCTTCCTGGCGCTGGTGTGCGCCGTCTCCGCTGCTACTCCGCAGTTTAGAATCGGAATCGGCAAGGCCGATATAACCGGGCCCGCTGCAGATGTGAACATGGTACGTGTTACTGGTAGATGGAAGGCGGAGTAAAAGAATCAACATGTAGGGGACAAACTTACCCTTTTCTTCATGATTAATTCTGTTTAACTCATGGATGAGTTGTAAAACTCAGGTTATTAGTTGTAGCTGAATCAAGGACATAGATCACGAAAGAACAATCAAAGCTAAGGCCCAGTATCGCATTAAAATGAGGCAAGTTTCAAGCAAACAAACCAACAGGCAATACTGGCAACAGTTCTTGTTATGGAAAGTTTGCCGGTGGCTATACTGATATTTGAATTCATTTTGTTATTGCCGTCTCTACTTATAGATGGGTCACAAATTTTGTTTTTGTTCATGAATATGGTGTGCATAATTATGTCAGATCAGTCAGCAGGAAACAACAAACAAAATAGAGCATACGGAATGTTATATCGTGGGGTAATTCACTCATTTGTCCCTACATGAGCAGTGCACTCCACATAACACATTTTGCAATTTTCATTCCAAACTCCATCTCCAACTGAGTTTTTTTTTTTTATTGGAATATAATGAAAGAGCTATGACCTGAAGATTTTCTCATAATATTAGCTTTGTATACTGCAAATACTATGTTCAGTGTTCATAGGCATCTGATGTACATGAACATGTGTAACCATGAATGTATGTCTGCAAAATAACTAATATTCTATAAAGAATGCATGATTTCAGCAAAATGATACCAGAGAAATTATTGTTTGTTTTTGTAATGTTGTTATACCCAGCAATTCTAATAACTCTAATGCCAACTTTACTGTCTTACACGTAGCTACAATGAATCCTATGCAACCCCACAACTTTTTTATGTGGTATTATGAGGAAAGAAGAAAAGGCTGTAAGTTAGAGAACAATAGACCCCATATTGGCATGGATGGACATTATAAGATAATAATATAAATTCACAGCTTGGCAAAGTTTTGTTTGCTTGCTACTTTATCACTGTGAGTTATGATTTATAGAGAGAACAAGGAGAATTGAGATGGTTATCCACAGCTCGTTATTCCGAAGGCTCTTCAGTCCGAAGATTCGTTATTCCGAAGGTTCGTTATTCCGAATTTCATTGTCGGATTAACTAATCATCGGAATAACGAATCTTCGGAATAATGCCACAAATGTTCGGATTGATGAACCTCTAGGTATAGGGAATTTGTGTGTTTCGGATTAATGAACCTTCAGAATAACGAACCTTCGGAATAGCAAACCTTCGGAATAACGAACAGCACCCATTGAGATTATGTCAGGATCTTAAGTTGTTTTGGTGTGGTCACCAACAAGCGAGATCAGGGTGCAAGGTCTGAGTGTATACAGTTCCCCATTAACTACCAGGCTTGCATATTGCACATATGAACATTTGCCGTTACCAATGAATACGGTTGAGATTTTAATGGTATAGATGTAAATGCAGTGGGACTGGGAGACTTAGAATATGAATACCATGGGAGGGCTGTAAAGATGTCCACAACCATCCACTGGTTATGTGAATTTAGACATGCTTTTTAGACTTCTGCCCACTCCTATATGTCTACACCCTTTACCCACTGATGCTATGTTTGTTATTCTGTCCTTCTGGTTATCAGTCTATACACACACTGTTTAGGGCTTGCAGTTCTTTAGCTGTGAACCTCAAAGTGTGTGGCATTTGGATCCAGCATTTACAACTCTACAGATCCATCAATTAGCTTGATGTGATATATTAGTCTCTATCCAAGGTTGGCTACTAGGAGGATTTAGGGGTTGTTTTTCTCAGACTGTTGTCATGTAAAGTTTTAAATTAGTCGCTCAGAAAACATGATGGTTATAGCTTGTTGTCGTGATAAGAATATTTTTTTTAAAAATGTTTGGTCTTTTATACCCATTGCAGTTGAAGAGTGAATGTGTAACACATTATTGGTTATCACATTGATGTAAACTATGTGTTAAAGAACTTATACATGGTCCTTTTTGAGATTAAAAAAAAAGAAGTTTTGTTACTGTTTGTCTGGGAACTTTTCGAGCTATTCCACCATCACAAACACATGTCTGATGGTATGATATTATTTGTGTGTACAACTGTAGATGTATGTTTAATTATATTATAAAGTGTATAAAATATCTAGGTTCCTATCTATTTAATACACTTAAATATCATATGTATATGGCAAGGCTTGACACTAACATTCATTGTTGATGGTCCATTTAGGCCACAAAAATTATTGAGTTTCTTTTGGGTAGCCCCCACAATTAGAAAGATAAATAAAAAAGTGAAATCATGAATACATTTACATATCACATATATGAATATAAATCATATAATATATAAATCATATATCAACATATATATATATATATATGTATATATATATATATATGTATATAATTCAATTTTACCAAAAATGTTATATCATTATTGTATTTTCAATTGTCCTCTGTACAAGTAGACTCCCGTTATATCAAACATGGTTGGAACAAAACTTTCATTACAATGAATTAAAATTTAGGTCCCACAATTTTTCTATATGTTTGTATAATGCTTTATTCTTTGGCTACAACAAGATTTCCATGTTGTAGAGTAACAGGAGAAAACTGCAGTTCTTAAGACTTTGTTTTAACAGAAGTCACCTGCATTCTTTAAAAAGTGGCAAAAATAAATCAAAATTAAACATTCAAGTTTTAAAGGTATATGTATTTTTATATATTTCATTGATTACCTATTTTCAATAAAATCTTGGTATATATATATATATATATATATATATGAAAGAAAACTGCAGGTCCCACAACCGTCATTATGACAGGAGTCACCTGTATTCTTGAAAAAGCTGCAGAAATAAATTGAAACTGAAAATCAGGTCCCTAATTTATTATCTGTGTATATTCATATACTTTAATTGTTTGGTAAGTTGTTTGTTAAGGTAATTAAGATACTAAAGGGTTGTTATCTCTTTTCTGGTTTCTCTTCATCCTTTTGGTCATGGGGTTCTTCAGTCTCTCATCTCTCCCTTTTACTCTCATATCCCACACAGATGGGGTATGCCCACCCCGATCAGAGGACAGCCGGAATTCACACCCGCCTTTACAGCCGTGCATTTATCACCTGTGAGATCAATGACACGGACACCTGCAATGTTTTCGTCAATGTCGATATTGCCATGGGATGCACTGCCATTAATCTGGATGTAAGATCCCTCTCTAAAAATATGCCAGATAGCAGCCAAGTTATCAAGGCTATGTATTATCTTGAATTACACATTGAAAAGTCTTAAAAAATAGAAAATTTCCATTGTGTGTTGAGAAAAATCTTGCACATATCTTCAAATGATATCCACTATACATTGTACAGTGGACTTTTTTTTTTCATGTGACAATGCGCAATATGAATATTATGAATTATTATTATTATTATTATTATTATTATTATTATTATGTGAGTGTAGCAGAAAACATTGCAAAATGATATTTGCAATGCGTAACAGATTAATTCAAATGTTGGATTACAGTACAGTGGAAGGTTTTGTGAATGATACATAATGAAATCATGTTTATAGTTGTATGTGGATATATTGATTCAATGCTAGAATCTTTCTCAGCTATTCCCACCAAAGCACTTAAATGATTACCACCATTATATTCTGGCAAACAACTTTGTAAAATTCATTTATTACCATATGAAGAGTTTGTTTGCAAAAACTGATAAGTCCATATTTGTCAAATGGAGATATTTGCGATTAAAGGTCAAGAAAAATAAAGAGAATAATAAGAAATTTTTGCTTCTTTTGACCATAACTTCCAAAATATACCTTTATATGTAGTGGCCAATATATCATTTAAAAGGTATTATTTTGTACTTTATGACAGAGACCCTACTTCAAAATATGCAAAAATGGACTTATCGGTTTTTGCAAACAAACTCTTCATATTCACTGCACTGCCTGACTTAGTTCTTAAAGTATTTTTATAGCTCACCAGAAAACAAGAATTGAAAGACTCTGATGACTGAGAAAATTAAAAACAAAAGTTTCAATCTTTATTGTGCCGTATGCAAAATGAAAACAACCATTGCACAATTTGTCTTTCAAATATTTGAGATTGTGTTATACCAGTTATTGTACTAATGTGCACCCCTCGTTTTCGCCAAACTGAACTTAGTAACCTTAATTAATGCCTCATATCCACAAGTTCACATTCCAGTTGATCTTGAACTGTACTCTGAAATATTGATACGATAATGGCGTGGTCCTCACAATCTTTTTTCAGACATATTTTCATTTTTTCCTGTCTGTATGTCAAGGTGCTTAGCAGACTTAAAAACGAGTTTGGAGATAGGTTCACCGAGAAGAATGTGTTGCTGAGTGGGACTCACACTCACTCAGGCCCAGGCGGCTACTTACAGTACCTCACCTTTACCTTCACCTCCCTGGGCTTTGTCAACATCAGTCATGAGTGTATCGTCCAGGGGATAGTCCAGGTAGGGTTGTCTGTTTCCTAGAGCCTTTGTGTGGATCAAATTGCTGTGGATGTCACAGTTCTTATGCCTCCGCCACGAAGTGGTGCTGGAGGTATTATGTTTTCGGGTTGTCCGTCCTTCCATCCATCCATAATCAATTTTGTGGACAGCGTAACTAAAAAACGTTTGAAGTATCCTAATAAAACTTGGCATGTATATGTATGAGGGGGTGAGGTTATGCCTATCAACTTTTGAATGCAGCTGCTCAAGGTCAGAGGTCAAAGGTCAAGGTCAAATGCTCAAAATTTCACTATTTTCCCCATATCTATGCAATGACTGAAGATATTTTCTTGAAACTTTTATAGTGTATACATGTACTACCCAACAAAGATTCTCTGGTGAGAGTTTTAGGTCATATGGTCAAGGGTCAAAGGTCAAGTGAAAATGTTGAAATTTCACTTATTTCTCCATATCTCTGAAATCGTTCAAGATAATTTCATGGAACATAATACATATGCATGTAATGACTGGCAGTGATTATGTAGGGAATTTTGGGGTCATGGGTCAAAGGTCAGGGGTAAAAGGTCAAGGTCAACTCTTGAAAATTTCACCTTTTCCCTCATATTTATGCAATGCCTGCAGGATTTTTCTTTAACTTGGTGTATTCATGTGCTACCCAATAGAGATTCTCTTTTTTTTTTTTGCCAAAAAGGTCAAAGGTCAAAAGATCAAAGATCAAGTGAAAGTGCTGAATTTCACTTTTCCTTATCTTGGAAGTGGCTTTACGGTATCATGAAACTTGTAGTACATATTTATGCATGTTCTGCCTAACAGTGATTCTCTTGGGAATTTAAGGGTTATAAGGTCAAAGGTCAAGGGTCAAAGGCCAGGTTAAAATGCTAAAAATTTACTATTCAATACAGAAATTACAATTTTTCTCCGAACCTTGACAGTTACTCATTGCATAAAATTATAAAAGAGTAATAAGTCAAGTAAAAGTCCTCAAATCCCCAAAGTTATGCTCTCATAGAAATTATCTCCATTCATTTAATTAAAGGGATTGTACAGTTATGGTTGAGACCTAATTTCAGATTTCTAACATTTTTTGGTGAGATAATGAGAAACCTCTTATAAAATGGGAAAGAGCATGTGATTCTATGAGGAATTCAACGTTTATTTGATGAAAATTGGTTTTGAAATGGCTGAGATATCAAAAAAGAGTGATTCTAATAAAGTGTGGGACCCACACTTCATTACGATCACTTTGTTTTACTTTGTTTTTTGATGTTTCAGTCATTCCAAACCCGATCTTCGTCAAATAAACTTTGAATTCCTCTTAAAATGGTATGTTCTGTACTATATCATAAGTGTTTTCTTGGTATCTCGCAAAAAGTTAAAAACCCAATTCTCATCTCCACCAAAACTGTACTATCCCTTCAAACCTAATTCAAGGAAAGTGAACATTCAACACATTTGTGACAAACATGTCATTTTGATATTTTGCCAATTATGTGAAACTGTCATCACACATTGTCAAAATGTGCTATAGACCTATTAGGAGAATCATGCATTATGGCGGAGGCATACCAGTCGCCATAGCGACATTTCTGGTCTGTTGATGATTTGGGAGCTGTGACCCTCCCCCCCCCCCCCCCCCCCCCCCAACAACAGCAACCAAAATCATTATTGCTATGTGTTTGCTACACAACAAAAGATTGATGCAAAGGAAAAGAGCTTCTTTCTTTTAAATTCATGTCACACAAAGGAATTTAGTGAAAATTTGTGTGTAAGTCAGCAACAGACATAAGGTGGAGATCTTATCTCTTCATCGAATTTGTGCAATATTATGCAACATCACAGTTGTGTGCTGTCTTATTTTCAGTCACATTTTGAGAAAACCTTTACCATTCTGTTGTTTGATATCATTCCATTCATTTAAAGCCAACTTGAATATATTATGGAATTGCACTCAATCAGGCTTTTCGTATTATCTTTTTGAAGTAAACTTATCTGATTAGATAGATAGAAAATCAGTGCTGTGTAGTTATAATGTTTGACATCATATCAAGACCTCAAAATGACAATACAGATGTCTTTCTTCTTGAATGTTGTTTGAAACCTGTAGATGCGAAGGACCTCCTTCTATTCTCAAACATTTCTGTACACTGACGTTTATTTGTTTGTGTATTCATTCACTGTGAAATCACAAAGTAACAATGACACAATACAACTGGAATATATGAATGAAGATAAATGGATGGATTGCCCTGCTGAGCTCGACCTTCAAGGTCATACTGGTCTTCCGAGGGATCCAACTTCACATGAGGTGTGAGGTCATTTATAGACTAATGCCACAGAGGCATGTTTATAAGTCTAAAGCCATTGATATCTATGGACCTGGTAGTGTGATCTGCATGGTGAGGGGACATCTGTTGTATATAACAAATTAATCAACATGTTAATGCACAATATTTTCTACAAGTTTTATTACTAATGTCTTGTCTCTTGGTCAAAAATAAAAGTATTCCGGATTTTGTGTTTGTTACTAAAACTTCTGGAGTCCAGTAAAACGTAGCATGATTCAGACCTGATCCTGAATCCTTGTGTAACAAAAAAAAAAATTCAATATTATTTTGCTTTTTTAGAGTATTAGAAATGCCAATGATGCTATGGTGGATGGCAACATTTACGTCAACGCTGGTGATCTGTACAACAGTAACATTAACAGAAGTCCCACGGCATATGCAAATAATCCAGAGGAAGAAAAAAGAATGTGAGTGTTGTAACAAGTTTTTGTTTTGTAATCATAAAAAGAATAGAGATTGCTATGATAAACCCTGTTAATATCACTGTTGTTTCCCCCCCCCCATTTTTTTAGGGGGAGGGGAGGGAGGGGTTTGAAGTTGGAATTTGGATTGGAGAGGGGAGTTAGATAGGAAGTCACAACAATATTTACTTGACCTGTTCTATATGGGAATATGGTGGCCTGCGTATTAAGTCTATGGAGATATCAGAATTAAGTATCGAACGGGTTAAAGATGTGGATATTTTTTCACCATTCATGGTGACAATTGAAACTGAAGTACATAGTTGAAGATACATAACTGAGGTGATAATGATATTAAGTCTATTGATAACACCTGTACTTTTAAACCGAATATTAGTAGTTATAATTTGCTTCGTGTTGTGTTTTGAAATATGTATCTGTCAGTTGTTATCACCCCATCTGAATGATCATGATAGATTACCTATATATTAGTTATAATTTCAAGACTTTCTAGGATACTCTCTATGCTTACACAGTCAACCTGTAGAGAGTACCAAAGTGATGATATCACAGTCTTTTGTTATAGCTTTAGTACTGGTTCAAAAAAGATGTCCTTAATTGTACAAGCTAGCCTTCATGCAGTGGGTTGGAAGTGGGTGTGATTGCTGTTTATCAACTGGTGTACACAGATATGCAGGCAACATTGAAATTGTTTAGAGCCAGTTTCTGTGCTGTGGTGATGAATGACTATGATATCACACTTTGGTACTTGATACATATATTATGTTTAGTATTTTTGTATTTTGTGTTCTTGTATGTTTAGAATTATTTGTGTAATTTGTATTTGTTTATGTACCTTGTACACCATCATAATCATATTTCTTTATACATTAACCTCTGAAAATCGGTCTCCTAAGGAAAGGGCCATCTTCGTTGAGAATGGAAATGAATAGATTTTTATTTTTTTACTGAATTGGGAAATAATGCAGTGTTCGAGAACATTATCAGCGTATCATTTGCTTGGCATGTTCTGTAGCTATTTCATTTACTTTTGTATGTATTATCAGAAATTATCATGTGAAGAAAAAAAATATAATCAGACAATTTTCAGAGTGCAAAATGACACATGTGATAAATGATATGATTTTAGTAAATGATTTATGCCCTCATTTGCAAGATGATATTATAAGATATACCCCTCTTTAGGAAATTGAAGATCAAAATGCCTTTAATGAATTATTCAGCTTCCGTCATTGTTTTTGTTTTTGTGGAGATCAAACTTTGTTTGTATTTTGCAGCATTGTAGAAGAACCACCCTGGTATTGTGAGACAGGCAAGTCTCATTGAATGAAAATAGTCAAATAGAATTTATCAACTAGGACAGTTTTGTAAGTCTTTAGTCGTTGAATCATACACTCTTCACCTGGTGTGCAAGTTCATTTGAATGACTTTTATCTTCCACAGGTATTCGGGCAACACAGATACACTGATGACTGTTGTGAAATTCGTCAACCAAAATGAGAGTGATCTAGGGCTCATCAGGTTAGTCACATTGATGAGGATTAACTGAAATCTATCACTTGATTTTATTGTCAATCCAGAAGCAGAAGGGTGCTAACATTGCACAAATTGTATGGAGTTAACCCTATTCTAACTGAAGGGAGGGGGGGGGGGGGGGGGGTCAAAGTGACCCCCCCTCAACATTTTGCACTACGGTTCCGCAACGCGCAAAGATTTTGCCGTGTCGTTTCATGACTTTTTTCATTGAAGTCTCCCACATATTTTGAGACCAAATTTGCGACGTCTGGGGTACACCATTCTGAAGTTACATAATGTTTTGCATATGCATGTCAACCAGAAAACAGCTCAAATTCATTATATCGTGTGCAAATCCAATGCAAATTGTGTTCTTTTGTTAAATTGACATAAATTAGATTATTTTAACTCTGAATCATTGAAATTAAACAATTTTAAAGTAGGTAAGCTTGAAAAAGTGCCTGCAACAAATTTTGGAGAAAAAAAACAATAAGTCGAAGAAATTAACAAAACAATTTAAAAAAAAATGATTTTGATTGGGCTATTTTTTTATAAGAAAATTGTTTAATGTGTCTTGAGGAATTCCGACACAAAAATTTAGCAATCTTTCAGTCTTTGTAATAGAGTTACAGGTGTAAATATGATTACATGCATAAATTTGCATAATTAATTGACTTAAAATAGAAAATCAATACTTTTGTATTGTAAGACCGTGTAATCTTGTAGTTGACATCCGGCTCTATGTTCAGGCAAAATTTGCGGCAATCGCGCCATCGACGGCCTAGATCTGAAGGGGCGGGGGCAAATTGACCGCCCCCGCTCCCCCCCCCCCCCCCCCCCCCCCCCCCCCGTAAAAACTTGGTCTCAAATAGGCCAGTTAGAATAGGGTTAAAGCCTTTCTGCTTCTCATATGGTTTTAACTACAGACATTTTTTTGTTGTTTTGTGTTATTGTGTTTGTTTTGTTTTTAGTTTTTTTTTTAATATCCAGTCTGGAATGTGCGATAAGAATTACTCCACCATATGTAGAGCCTATCTGATATGGGCATGGAGTTAACTGCGGAGATATTACAGTATGTAAAAATAAGCTTGTACTTGTTGGTAATATGATTAAAACATCATTATTTTCATAATCACTTCTGTGATATGTAGATTTATTACAATTGTTCTTGTTATAGTATATGTTATTTTTGTTATTGTCATGAGTCTTAGTAGTAATACTAGTAGAACTAGCATCACCAGCAAAAATGGTATTATCTTTACTATTATTTTTGATTTAGCTGGTTTCCCGTCCACCCTGTGAGTATGAACAACACCAACCACCTCATCAGCAGTGACAACAAGGGCTACGCCTCATACCTCACGGAGAGGTACTATGAGCCGGGATTTGTTGCTGCCTTTCCCAACAGCAACCAGGGTGATGTCTCGCCCAACCTCAATGGCCCGCGCTGCATGGACACTGGACTGCCTTGCGACAACGAAACCAGTACCTGCAATGGGAGGGTGAGAAGCTGGGAAAGCATCAGAGTAAAAAAGCAGAGAATCCCAATTCCTTGGTCTATATAAGCTGCAAGTCTTATTGGCAAAAGTAAACAGTGGCAGATCCAGAGGGGGGCGCATGGGGCACTCGCCCCCTCTTTATTTTTTGTTAAAACAAAAGAGATAAAAAGAAAAAAATGGGGGAGGGAAATTCCTATATCCGCCCTTGGTAAATGATTGATATATATGATTATATGCAAGGTATCATTGCACCCAACACATTGTCACAGCTAAAAGTACAGTAAGTGGCAGACACTGTGATCGAAGAAAGACAGTTCAATTTAATTTTGCTCTAAGCATCATAAGAAAAAACAGAGAACCCATTTCATTGGTCTTAACTGTAAAAGCAAACAACAAATATATGCAAGGTTGTACTCAGATGTCTTGTAACAGCTAAAAGTACTGTATTAAAGTGATGGCAGCCACTGTGATTGCAAGAAAAACAACAACAATTTATTTTTGCTCAAAGTATCACAGTCAAGAACAGAAAAGCCCAATGTATTGTATAAGCCACAAGCCTACTAGTAAAAGTAAACAATAAATATTATGCAAAGTTGCACCCAGATGTCTTGTAGGCCTAACAGCTAAAAGTACAGCAAGTGACAGCCAATGTGATTGAAAAAAACAACAACCCAAAAATGTACAATTTAATTTTGCTCAAAGCATCATAGTCCAAAACTAAACAGCCCAATTCACTGGTCTAAGCCACAAGTCTACCTGTAAAAAAGTGAATGATTGACAGTATGCAAGGTTGCACCCAGATGTCCACCTTGTAACAGTCAATAGTGCAGTAAGTTGCAATCACAAAGCAACACTTCACATCTATGATTTCACGTTGCCCGCAGGCCCAGATGTGTGTTGGAAGCGGCCCAGGAAAGGACATGTTTGAGAGTACTCAGATCATTGGCGAAAGGCAGCACGAAAAAGCAGTGGTAAGTTCTGTGTATGCCATATACTTCATAATTGTTTCAGTATGAGAGGGCATGCATGTTCATAAACAGGTCCAAAATCCTGTAGTCTAGAGTTGTTGTTGGAGTACCAATGTCATCATTTTGTCTTATCAAGAAAATTTACAAGTAGAAATGAAGACATTTATTACTGCACTGCTGGAATAATATTCTCAATCACTTCGAAAAATAAGACATATATTGCATATATTAATGCATGGGTAAATACGTCTAAAAATGAATAGCCAAAGGAAATGTGCAGTATGTATTGTCATTTTGATATTATTATTATTATCCTGCCTAGCCTATTGTTATAACAGTCAAACCTGTCCTAGCGACCATCTGTGTATAGCAACCACCTGCCGTATAGGACCACTGAAAACGATTTCCTCCGAGAGAAAAAAAAATATGTTAAAGAACCTGTCTAAAATGGCCACCTGTCAGTTTTTGATTTCCCTTGGGTGGCTGCTATAGACAGGTTTGACTTTATTATATTATCAGCATTGTAATCAATGATCATCATCAATATTGTTATCAACATTAATATCACAATCATCGATATTTCATGACTCCCGATGCAGAGCCTGTATAATTCTGCCACCGAGATGATCACTGGATCAGTTGGCTCCATACATCAGTTTGTCAACATGTCTGACTACGAGGTCGTCATGGAGGATGGCTCAGTGGTAAGGTCAAAGGTCATGTTACTTTATTTCCAGGTTTTAACAACAGCCTGAGTATCAAGTATTCATGTCATACCTTTTACCTGTACTTAGAAGTGATTGATACATTTGGATTTCCTGTCCATGCCATAATTCATAGATAGATATTATTCTTTCTCTATAGGCATACTGAGAACCATAGAATACTAATGTCTATGGAGTACTTGAGAATTGGACACATAGGCCCTATTACTGTATACATCATGTATTTTCAATTTTCACAAGTTTTGCGAGTTGGGTTGCTGTTGTCAAATTTGATAACAACACACAAAAATCTCAATGTCAACTCAGATCCCAACATGAATGCCACACACACATGTACTTGCACTAGTATGCCGAACACAATACATGAAAAAAGTATGTGATAATACAGAACTTAAGTAGGCCCAAGTTTTGGTCCTGCTTTGTGCATGGATGCATCCACTTCTTTCTAAATATGAGTGAATGAATGATACCAGTTTTTCTGTCCATTTGCTGTACTCCATGCTGGTGAATTTGGTCACCTGTGAAATTGTTGAGAAGTCACAATTAGCTAGTTATATGTGACCCGCTGCAACAAAAGGATCCGAAAGTCGGGGGAGGACAATTTTCTGAAAATGACATGACATTATTTGCTTACTCTTCCAATTTAATGTCATATATAACAGGACTCATAAAAGTACTTTTATGCGGAGATATGGATGATTTTATTAGCGCATGTTGAGTGGCTTAAAAATTAGCGTTCCGAGGAAACCACCTTCAAAGTTTTCCTTCCGATGCTATCATGATTAAGGGGAAGCAAGACAGTTTTCACCGTTTAACAATAGAAGGTACGCTCCTAGCAACCTCTGTGACGTTCATTCAAGCTTATCGCCAGCGGTCTATGCATGAACAATCAGTAACCAGGATGTCATGCACTGACCAATGAGATCACTCCCTTGTTGCTAGGGGCGGAGTCTAGCTGCGGCGCTAAATCCAAATCTTAGGACATGTTTCTGTTCCGTTGAAAGTCAGAAAATCATTGCCCAGAAAAATGCTGTTTTCTTGCCCTTCCTTTGATCATTTAGCTTCAAAATTAGACTATATTATGTCAAGAACAGAAATCTGAATGTTTTGACGGATTTTGATGATCTGACTTCAAACTTGATTTTCTCAGCTCACCTGTCAGTGACTTTAGGATCCCTTTGTTGTAGCGGGTCACATATGTCGTACATAGTATATTTCTTGGTCCATGAGGAAAATAAATGCTGTTCTGATGGAACAATACACATTGCAATACATCGGGCAGAATTTCAAGAGGTTGGTTGAATATTCAGCACAGCTGACATGTATTTATTTATTTATTTAGTATTCAAATGGTGTAAGTTGTGATTCATCCAGGTAACGATCAATAAAGGTACAAAATTAAATCAATTCATCTGGACTCACTGTTTTAATTCCAAGAACGGTTTCACGTCCGATCCTGGATGCTTCATCAGCTCGTCTGATTTGATGGCGGGAAGGCGTCGTTGCAATCAGGGCAGACGCACTACCGACGTTATTGTTCGAGGTCAGTCGCCTCGTGCATCTGCGCCGATTGGCAACGACGCCTTCCTGCCATCAAATCAGACGAGCTGATGAAACGTCCAGGATCGGACGTGAAACAGTTCTCGGAATTAGAACAGTGAGTCCAGATGAATTGATTTAATTTTGTACCTTTATTATTTAGTAATCTTTACCCAGGGTAGCCCCATCAGTGGTTTATACACTGTTATTGGGCTGTTGGGCTAAAATGGATGTGACAAATTGAATATGATGAAGCAGTAAATATCTGATGTCACATATATGTTTCTTATGACACTATTATGATTGAAAAATTAAAATAGGAGAAAATTTATGGAAAAGCAGGTAAGCAAACAAAGAAGAAGAAAAAGAAAGATATAAAGGAAGGATATACTCTCTAAAAAAAATCCAGTGAAAATTTTCACTCTTGAAGGAGTGAATACAAAAAAGAGTGAATTTTGAGTGAAATTGGAGTGAATTTCGAGTGAAAATGTTCATTTTTCACTTGTTTTAGAGTGACGTCAGGGATCACTCCAAAATCTTCGAGTGATCCTTGAGGTCACTCCAAAATGAGTGAAAATGAACGTTTTCACTCGAAATTCACTCCAATTTCACTCTAAATTCACTCTTTTTTGCATTCACTCCTTCAAGAGTGAATATTTTCACTCGATTTTTTTTTTTAGAGAGTAGAAGGGAGGGGAGGTGCGTGTGAGCTCAATGTACAAAGAATCACTGACCTCTCTGTCCCAGGTAAAAACTTGTGCCCCCGCCCTGGGGTATAGCTTTGCCTCCGGTTGCACTGATGGTGCAGGTTTCTTCACTTTTACACAAGGTATGCACATAAACCTTGTCTCCTTTTAACTGCAGCATCAAGGTCACTGATGACATAGATTTTTTCATCACCATTATTTGGATTTCTAATCATATCAGACTGTATATCATATCTATTTATACAAGCTAGGATGCCATTTTATGTGAAGTTTGTGTAGTACACATGTGTGTTTGTTGTGTTTAAATCAGTGTGGTGGTTATAAAATGATACAATGCTGCTCTGACTACATATCTTTGTTTTTTGTGGGGGTTTTTTTGTCTTTGTCTCTAGAGAAATACTGAAAACACAAGGCTGTGAAAAACTGGAAGAAATACTAGTAGTTCACTTACTAAATATCCAATATTGCACAGCAATTCGCTTGTGTAGACAGTTCAACCATTGCATCCTTTGGTGATTCTGGCATTCATTAATTAAGGGGAATGATGGTCTCACACACATTTATCTTTCCCAATGTATGTACAAAATTCTGGTCTTTCAGGACTTTGAACTCATTAGTTTGATACCCTCCTACAAAACAAACAAGGAATTTATTTCTACTAATGTATCGCGCTGCATACTGCCAACAGTGGCGCTATAATTGTTTCAGATAAAAAAAAAAATTAATATAGAAATTACGTGTTTTCTCAATAACCTTTGGTTAGGTCATAGTTGGGGATATGTTTAATTGGAAATGGTTGGATGGAAATTCATAGGAAGCAGCCAGAGAATTAGTGCCAAGACCCATACAACACACCGTCCTGATCAGATGTAATGTCAGGAAAAAAAGCACCAACAACAACTAACAAACATAATAACAAGCAACTCATATTTGTACTTCGTTATTCACAGATTTTGCAATTCATTTTGATGACCAGTGTGTGCATGTCAAGGGTTTGGTGATGCATCAGTATGTGTTTCCCATCTTATGTAATCATTCACTGTAAGCCAGTCTTCATATGTAGCATCATTTACAAGGCTGTCTAGATGTACAAGTCTGTCTTATATGTACTTTACCATCTTACAAACTTGTTCTATTTTGTATGATGAGGGTAGCCGAAAGTAAAGTCTACTTGTGTTTGTGCATCCCAAACAGATATGTAGGGACTTTAGGTGCACTGCAAAAATAATCCTTCGCCAGGGCAGGTTATGGCTTTAAGATAGAACTATGACAGATTTCCAAAGGCAAATCATCGAGGACATCTTTTGCAATGGCAGCCATTTTGATCATACTGGTATAAATCTTCAAGAAAGGAGTTAATGCGCGTATAGTCAAACAATTTAGTGATTAGTTAGGAATGAGGTGAAGGAAAGTAGTTATGCAATATCTTTGTGTCTATGTGTCCCCCTCTAAAATGGTTCTGTCCAGGTGAAAACATGCGCCCCAGCCATGGGTTACAGCTTTGCGGGAGGTACCACTGATGGGCCGGGGTTCTTCACCTTTACGCAAGGTAGGATCAGCTGGTGCTTATCTTCAAAATGGAAAACAAATTCATACAACTTGATGCCAGTATCAGTGTGTTCAAACAGTGGTTGTTGTTTCTAACCATTGGAAATAATGAGTAGGCCTAGATTGTATTCTCATCAAATCAGGATTACTTGAGTGCATGACATAGTACTATCATAGATTCCTATCCTATGGAATCATCTTTGTGTCAAATTTATGAAATTCTGAGGAATATACCTGTAGTCCTATGTATTTTATATGATGTAGTCAGATTTTTGTGTGTTTTTGAGGCCTGTGACAAAAAGTTAGTAGCCACTGCAATGCTGTGCTTTTAGTTAA
Source organism: Diadema antillarum (assembly GCF_040938485.1). NCBI lineage: Eukaryota > Metazoa > Echinodermata > Echinoidea > Diadematoida > Diadematidae > Diadema > Diadema antillarum. The sequence continues at coordinate 736,769 of NW_027271688.1, read as the reverse complement.
TCAGGGATGAGGTTGTAAATCTTTAACAAAATGATAGAACCACCATAATACCCTGCTGTTTGTAAATAAGGGCTGCTGTATGTGGCACTATATGAACAAGTTGCTCTCCATTACTGAGTATCATTTGTTGTTGTGTCATTATGTTTGTCATGTTGGTTATGTGTCATATTTCAATGTCTGCCACTCTATGTGATGAATTATGTTTTCAGTTCATTTCCTGTGTGTTATGTAATGTTCAGCACACTCTCAGTCTGTAATCAAATGGGCAACAGTTAGACTATACCACTGACAAAGTCTATTCAGACACACACACACTTACACATAACACATGCAAAACAAATCAGTGTGATATATCATTGGTTATGTTATAAACTCTTGCAAAAATATTTTGACTGCAAGCATTGTCATTGATGTGACATTATAGTCCTGAATTTTTGGAGAAAATACACAAAATGGAAAACAAATTGTGAGGGATTGCTATTTGAAAGAATGACACGTTAAGTGATGTTTTGTAATGGAACCCATTTCAATAAGTACCCTTTGGTGTAATTTTGTATTTTCCATGGTCATGTTGTCATGCCTCAATGCAACGAGTCTCATGCTCGAACAGTTTGTCTCATCCCATTCATGATATTGTCTTCACTGTATCGACCATGTCTTGTCATCCAGTCATACATTGGCAGCTACAGAGCCTGTGATCGTGTCACAATGGTGAGTCATCCGGGTCAAATGCCATTTGTTCCCAACAGTTTTGCTTTTTCATATTTTCATTTTTCTATAGCACAATGAAAGAGCACTTGGCTTACTTCTTTCTGAAAGCAGGGGGAATGATATAATCCTTAAGATATGTCAGTGACAAGTAAATGGAGTGTGTACTTTTCATGAAAAATTTAATTTTGTGGAATTCTCTTTATATATTTCTTTGTGCTGTTGTCCAAATATGACTTCATAAACAGTAGTAGTCTTTTTATCCAGCAATGATGGCACCGAAATTTTATATTTATAACTTTTGATCAATGGTCTGATTTTCCTTAAACTCTCAGTGATGTATTCTGCTAATATTGCTGCTTTCACTCAATCTACATTTATATTTGGGCTTTGGTGTTTCTCAGAGTAGGGCATGCAAGATGGATCCAAATAGCAACAAATACCATGTATCCATTTAGTCACTTGTCTATTGTGTTTCCATAGCCTAAATTGCCTCGTCAGTGTTCAAAGCGCTGTCCTGTACATACATCATCCATCAACATGTTTCATTTATTTCATTATTCACTTGCAAGTCTTGTTATCTAGCGTTTCAGAGATAATACTAGTTTTGCTATGTGTTTTGCAACAAGGTCAAGGAAATGTGTAAGATCAAAAGAAGCATTCCCAGTATTTGTGATAGATATGATGATTATGATGATGATGACCAACATAATTTATATAGTGCCATTTGTCTGTAAAAACATTCAAAGGTGCCCTGCTCCCACGATATGCCACACATTATTCTCAGCTATCAGCCAAATTTATGGCCCTTTCGCTCTTTAAAAGTTTTTAGGTAGAAATGGTCAGTTATACATCACCCCTGATAAGAATTAAAAATCATTAAGAGAGTTGGAGTCATTGCTCTTACAATTTTGAAATGATATCCCATTGTTAGATATTTCTTCCATTGAAATATGACTGTAGAATGTAACATCCATGGAGATAAAATGTGATTCGCTAATTTCACATTCACACATATGGAAAAACACTGGTTTACAGGCAGATAAAGTCTTTCATGTGTACATATTGTTTTTTTTTAAAGGAATATTTGTATCTTTATGGTGAGTACTAGGGCTGCATGTTAAGTATCATAAGTTGTATATGTTGAGATGGCCAGTTGCTTTATTTATTTGTTATTTTATTTACTGCCCACAGCAGTTGAACAATCTCCAGATTTTGATAAATCTCCATTGTAACGAAGTGTTGATGTTCACATGAATTGAACACTCGCGATGATTGGTGGGTTGATCTTCCATTTCCCAGGCGACACTGAAGGGAGCCCCATCTGGGATTTTGTTCGGAATGTGCTCAAGGAGCCATCAGAGGAGATGCTGGAATGTCAGAAACCAAAGCCTGTTCTCCTTCCTACTGGAGAGGTGAGAACTTGGGCAGGGCAATAACTGTACAGTGGGTTTTAGCTACTGTTGCATGATGGGCGTTTATCCCCAAGTGATCATGGTGTGGGAATGCACCAGAGGAATTCGGTGGATTCCATATACGATGCGCCACCTATCGGTTGTAGCGGATAGGCCGAAATCCGCAATGCCTTATGGGAAAAAGTCGACATCAAAATTACTCGCATTCTATGCACATGCAGCACAGCAGCGCAGCTCAGCTCAGCCGGCCGTGCCGGGCGCCCGGGCTGGTTGGCCTGAAGTAACAGATGACAAAATCAACAAATCACAGAAAAAGCAAACTTACGCTGCAACACATCCACAGCCAGCAGAATGGACTAAAGCGTCTGTTGTGAGTAGTAGGACCTACCCATGACGCCATGTAGCGTACCGTTCTGCCATTTGACGCTGCTCAGGCTTCACAGTTGCCTTGATGTAAATGTGGTCTGGGTGGTTCTGGATGTGTCCCATATGGACATCTTCATCGTGATTGTCCTTAAACATAAGGTAGCCATCATCTTTTTGAAGCTTGCTAGCCTTTCTTGGGTCCAATCACACTGTTTGATAAGGTAGGCAAACACATCTCCAAGCGACAGATCAGGCATAGTACTCAGATCCCTAGTCCATCTTACTGGCCTATCGTACAAGTTCACTTCAGTCCCATCCGCTGATCGTACACACCTTCGTTTCTTTTCCGATTCTGCGTGGTCACACGGTTCAAGAACATCATATTTATCCCCACATTTCTCCGACAGCTGAACAAGTTCGTCCTTTGTTTTTCCTCGAGTTGGTATGCCACGATCATTCAGGTATTTCTTCAGTTCGTCGACTCTAGTTACCGCGTATACCGATCGCCAGGCGCTAGGCCAGTACAGTTATTGTACAGTAAACAGTGCATTGCGCATGCAGCTAGTGTCTGCTGCGCTGCAGCGTAGCTCTACCATAGCTAGCGCGATGTCGACCCCAAAGTTGAAAATCGGCCTGTCCGCTACAACCGATAGGTGGTGCACCGTATATGGAATCCACCGAATTGTCTAGAATTAATGCTACTTAATGAGTATAACTTGCCTGATAAAAATCATTTAACCTTTTATTTTACATTATCCTCTTTCAATGCGTGGCAGATCAATCTGCAGTGTACGCTTGCTTTAGGCTACGGTCACAACCCCCAAAATCAGCCTGCTCGGCGACCGGTCGGCGAGTTTTTAGCCAAAACCGGTCGGACAACGACCGGTGACCGACCGGTGACCGACCAGGCGCCACTGATTTTTGGGGCATCGGTCGGTCGCCGCTGAAGTTTTAGCGCGGAGTTAAAATTTCAGCGGCGACCGACCAGTTTTCACTCGCTGCCCAAAATACGCTCGGACGGGAACTGCCCAGGCACTGACCTAATCGAGCGGTCGCTGCCGAGTGATTTAGGGAACAAAAATAATAGAGACAAAAATGACAACAGCACAGTATAGAAAACCAAGAGAATAGATCGAGCGGTTGCCGTCGAGCGACTTAGGGACTAAAAATGTTAAGATAAAAATGACAGAAGCACTGAAGGAAACCAGGGACTAGATGGAGAAGATAATCTAACGCTACGTTGAAGAAGCAGGGGGAGGAATAAAAGGCAAGGAAACCCCAGCAACATCTCAGCAACCAACATGAGGGACATTGAAGTCAGAGGCAACCACTGTGGGCAAAAGAGATGAAAGCTAAAAGTTAGTGTTGATATGTTGACGTTGTAAAATATGGTTTGGTTACCTTATCATTCATTAAAGGCCTATTGATTGAAGAAGAAATGAATGACAAGAGATGGGGAAAATTAAAATATAAAATTGAATAGGAATAGAAAAATACTGTAAAATATAGAAGATATTTTGGAGATTTTTTGAAGATATTTTGGAAAAATCTAATCTATTCTAATCTTTGTTCCATCTTGGGTGTTCCTCCCTTTTGTTTTATTTCCTAATTTCTAGTTATCTGTGGTATCACATAGCTGAGGTTGTTAGTTGATAATTAGGTGATCCAAGTATTTTAACTCTTAGATCTTTTTTCTCGAGTTTTATCTTAATTGATTAATTAATTAACACATCACAAATCACATAGGTACACTAATAAACACAGGTAGCTTGTGAGAAATTTCCGGCAGAGACCGGCAGGTGGCCATCGGTATGCCTACGGGTCACCGGTAGATGACCTATCGGTCACCCGTAGGTCGCTGAGCGATTTCGTAAAAATCGGCGGATGACCGGTAGGAGATCGTCCAGTTGCCGATGGGGCATCGCTCGGTGACTGCTCGGACTCTGCGCGATGCAAATCCCCATATTTCGCCAAAATTTTACTGAAAATCGATCGGTGACCGACGGGAAATCGACAGGGCACTGCTCGGCCATCGCTAGGGTTTTACAGCCTGCTCAGCGTCTCCAAAAACTGCTGGGCGGTGCCAAAATTTCAGCAGCGACCGAGCAGGCAACAAATCGGTCGGTCGCCGCTCTGAGTTGTGACCGTAGCCTAACCTTTGGTTCCAGTGTTTACGCTCCAATATGATCATTACACGAGTACTTGTACTTTGAAGTCATTATGAACTTGATTCTAGATACAGATTGTATGATGCTTGTATGCTTGTATACTTGTGTATTCATATGCTATTTTTTCACTCAGTTTTTACTCTCTTTCTTTTGTTTTGTTTTGTTTTTTCATTTTCTTTCGCTTTTTCTTTTACTTCTTTTCCCCTTTGTACATTGCTCTTTTAGTTTTCATATACTGTCATCATTAGTACTTTGTGTCTTATCTCCATTGCAAAAGAAATTTACATTGGTATTTTTTTTTTCCTGGAACCCGTGTTTATATGTGACCCTGCACCTCAAAACAAACAAAAAGTCGCCAGACATGAATTTTTAGTTAAGACCATATTCTGAAAGAGCAGACTTTAAGCTTTCAAATGATGTATAACTCAAATCAAATGGACTCTCCTAACCTATCTAAATATTGGAAAGAAAGCACAAACTCAGGAAAAGGGTGAACTGAGAAAAGAGGCTCTGAAGTACAGTGTCTATTCAAGCGCTTAATCTTTACCAAACCGTGCTGGCTGTGCGATGAATGGGACAAAAAACAGGAAGTAAACCACCAGAGTAACAACAATGAAGAGATTATCAGATTAAACTGAAATTAAACATGCCTAATTAACACATTCTGTCCATAATTAATGCCAACTTTCAAAGCAGTAGCACTATCCTTTCGAAAGTTATTAGAGTTGAAAATGAACAGTGTGGACAAGGTTTTTTAGAAATGAAAAAGGGATTCTAAAGACACACCTAATCACACTATTCTACCAAAAATGTTCGAGATAAACTGCTTAAAAAACACACTTTCCTGCCCGTTTTATGATACCAAATTTTAGCATAATGAAAAGAAGACCCGCTCTTTCAGAAAATATGAAAAAGTCAAGTTCGGCTAGGTTGACCCATTTCACTTATTTTCAGTCACGCAAAATCAGTGTGTGCGACTTTATGTTCGTTTTGAGGTGCACGGTCACATATACAAGCTTTGCCCTTTGTAGTTCCTTCATATTTTACATGTTATAGAGAATTGTCTTTTATGTGCATATGTATGCTGAGACACTTTCTAGTCATGACCCACTTTATGTCATACTTTGCATCTTGCTTATTTGTTTGTTTTTTGCTTAGTATATATATATAGGTGTCGAGTGAAACAAAATAAACGTGCTGGAAATGTTCACAGTGTCTCGAGTGTAAGACTTACTAGTGCAGTTTCAGTAATTCAATTCCATTCAATTCATATGTTTCAGACTACACTACAAAGTCACCAGCAATGCGATTATTGTGTTTGCGGGAGGCCACAGTATGTACATGCCACATCTGTGACTTTTTTATACCCCCGCCAAACGAAGTTTGAAGGGGGTATATAGGAATCAGCGGACGGTCGGGCGGTCGGGCGGTCGGTCGGGCGGTCGGTCCGTTACAAATCTTGCGTCGCGAACTACTTCCTCAGTTTTCAACCGATTCCCATAAAACTTGGCACAGATGTGTGCCTTGGGTTGTAGATGTGCAAGACGTATTTTTTGACAGTACCCAAAAGTACGTTGCAATGGTAACGGCATATTATGGGCAAAAATGGGTACAAATCTTGCGTCGCGAACTCCTCCCACAGTTTTTGATCAATTTTTATGAAATTAGGTACAGATGTTCATCTGAATATGTTAATGTGCAAGACACATATTTCCGCAGTGGCAAAAAGTGCGTTGCCATGGTAACGGCATGTTATTGGTAAAATATAGGGCAAAATGCTTCATGGCAAAACTGCTTCATCAGTGTTCTTCCAATTCTCATGGAATTCATATTGAATGTTTGTCTTAGGATATAGGTCAGCATGACACATTTCTTGACAGTGACAAAAAGTATGTTGCCATGGTAACAGCTCACATATTATGAGCCAAAATGATGGAAAATTTTGTGTTGCAAACTACTTCCTCAGTTTTTGCCCAATTTCCATGAAACTTGGTACAGATGTGTGCCTTTGGTTGTAGATGTGCAAGACGCATTTTTTGACAGTACCCGAAAGTACGTTGCCATGGTAACGGCATATTAATTGCAGAAGATCAAGGAAAGATCTTGCGGATTTAACTACTTCCTCAGTTTTTGACCAAAGCTTATGAAATGTGGCACACACCTTGATCTTGGTGGGAATATGTGGAAGACATATTTTTCGGACGTGTCGGAAGCTGCGTTGCCATGGTAACGGCATATAAATGGCAGAAGATCAAGGAAAGATCTTGCGGATTGAACTACTTCCTCTGTATTCGACTGAAGCTCATGAAATGTGGCTCACACATTGGTCTTGGTGGGAAGATGTGCAAGACATATTTTTTGGACGTGTCGGAAGCTGCATTGCCATGGTAACAGCATATTAATGGCGGAAGATCAAGGAAAGATCTTGTGGATTTAACTACTTCCTCAGTTTTTGACAAAAGCTTATGAAATGTGGCACACACAATAGTCTTGGTGGGAAGATGTGCAAGACATATTTTTCGGACGTGTCGGAAGCTGCGTTGCCATGGTAACGGCATTTAAATGGCAGAAGATCAAGGAAAGATCATTCCTTGGGTAAGACTGTCGTCACGGGGCGGGGGTATTAATCACCTTAAGTGATATTTCTAGTTTTTTGTCTGATATATACTTCATTTGTAGCATACCACATTCAGGTAGTGAGATATTGTTAATGTTTGAATGTAATAATGTAGTGGGCATCCATATTGTGACATATCATTATTAAAGATTCTTGTGTGTGTGTGTGTGTGTGTGTGTGTGTGTGTGTAACAGGCTTTCCGACCATGGCAGTGGCACCCTCAAATTGTGGACACACAGATGCTGAGGATCGGCAATCTCTTCATTATAGCTGCTCCGGGAGAGTTCTCCACGATGGCCGGTCGGCGGCTGCGAAACGGTGTTCGACAGGTGACAAGCATTTTCTAATGATGATAGTGGTAGCTGAGCTTCTGTAGCACTATAATCAATGCTCCCAATGTGTTTTATAATTATCCATTTTACACACATTAAACACGAAGACATACTGACAGATTACACAGATTTTATATCCTTAAATTGTAGATCTTTTACATCATGCTTTTAACTCTTAAATTGTAACAGCATTTAATCTGTGGTGCCTCTGCCAATGTTACTTGAATCAAAGAAATTAGACTTCAGTGATTACCAGACTGGCAGGTGCCAAAGGTATTCAGATACAAAAATACGTTCAGTATGTTTGTATTTCTAACCACTCTGTAGTTGGTATTAAAACGCAAAACAAGAAAAGCAATCTGGACCTAACAGGCCATTCTATTGAATAATTTAGATGGAAGTTTAGATGCATGAGTTGTGACACATAGTTTCCATCGTCTAACAGGTCAATCCACCAATGGAGGATAGTGTATAAGCTGTGAACTAATAAATGATATAGGGACATTGAGCTGAATGTGTGGTATGCGAGGCTAATGCTCATACACAAGACTTCTGCTGAAGGGTTATTTGTTGTATTTCTCTGGTAGATCTATAATGGTAACATGAGGTCATTTATCAACACTTGAGCAAATGTCTGTATGGAATTTCCTCTATTTACATTGTAGGTTGTTGTCATGCAAATAATATGAGATTGTGTGTCTGTAGCATTTTTGTCATTCAATACAAATATTTGTCAACTTGTACCATGTCATTTAAATGTGAGGTCATCAGAAAATATGAAACTGTCAAATGTGGTATAAAAGACACACTGTCTATAGTCTGGAAGTTATATACATTACTTCTTTGCTTGTTTCTGTTTTTATGTAGAATCTCACTGCTAATGGGGTGCCGAGTGATGCTACTGTTGTAATCACAGGCTTGTCCAACACCTACACTCATTACATCACTACCCGGGAAGAGTATGCAGTAAGTATTGGCATTATTTCCTTTTTTTTGGGGGGGGGGGGGGGGGGAGGGGCCATGTAATAAAAGCATTGAAGATGGTCATTCTAGTGTAGTCATTGTTGAACAGGCTAGCTTGCAGTGACGTAATCACTGTTCAAACAGTCTTGAGTAGGACTAGTCTCTTTGATATCTTCTTGTATGGCACAATGTGCCTGGTTGACACCATTTACTGACTGTTGCTAGTCACCTGGGGCAAACTATGAGGGGTTGGCATCTCCAGTTAAATTCCTTTGATCGGAAATCTATGAGATTGTGGTTAGGGACAAATCCAAACTTAAACTTAAAAATTAGATTGACTTCTGAAGCTATCAGATTGAGATTTTCAATCTAATTTTGGATGTCCCTCATCTAAATCTAAGGAATTCATAGAGATCTTTGGCCCATTTTCTTGTGTGAGTGGATGAGTGGACCTCTTTACTTGGATAGTACTCTGCTCTTTGCGATGAATGAATAGAGTGAGTTCTTCAACGTGCGCTAGTCATGAGTAACTCACACATTGAACCTCCATTTGATGTCCTATCCGAGGAATAGAGTGTTTTACCTCTAACTAGAGGGGGCGGTGTGCTTGAGGACAAAATTGGTCAACTGAACTCGAGAATTAAAACCAGACACTTTGGATCTGGAGCCAGGCACACTTTTGACTGAACCAAATTACTGCCTTCAGTTCCTGCTTCGTGTTACTGAGGCAACCACCATTGATTTTTAGTCCCCCCACCCCTAATGAGTAGGCAGCGAGGATAAACTGCCTTGCCCATGCAGGGCTACACTTGTTGCTGCTGGCCCGGGGACTTGAACTAGGGACCTTGTGATTGATCATTGTCTGATGTTTTGGGCATTCTTTTCCTTTCTCTCAATAGAGGAGATCATGGGTGTATGCAAGGGGGGGTCGGGAGGGTCGTACGACCCCCCCCCCCCCCCAAATTTTCAAGAGGTCCACTTTTTGTAAAAGACATTTTTTTTGAGGGCTTTTTACTCTATATAGGCCTACAACAGGAAAAAAAAGTGACCAGGTGGTGTTCGAGCAAATTGTCAAAAACCTCGTAAATTTCGTAACTTAGTTTTAGTATGCCATAATTCACCTTATTTCTAAGCTGCACTGCCATGCCGAAAAAGTCACTTTTGTATGCACCAAATTGCCCCATTTTAAGATATAGAATTCAAAAACTCCCTACCGTGGAAGGGGGGACACCCCCCTCCCACACCCCCCCCCCCCCCCCCCCCCCCCCGCTCGGTCGCTCCGCTCCCTCGCAAAGGTAAAGGTCCAAAAATTTTGGTTACGACCCCCCCAGAAAAAATCCTGGATACACCCCTGGAGATGGTGTTAATACTAATTGTTTTGCAGAAGTAGAAGGGTCTGGGCTCATTGTAGTTTGGTTTGGTGGTGAGACATGTTAAAATGCATGCCATTTTTTTTTTAGCTTACAGATTTAGCCTGTAGTTTTACATGTATCTAGTATGAATAACTGAATAAGTCACTGTAATGTGCACAAAGAAGCTGAATTTGCCATTGGAGAATTCCCCTGGAAAGGAAAATAGTAGAGAAAGATATGGCATGCAGTGAGGTGCAGACTATCATACCATCATGTCATCACATGCTGTCAAGTGTGAAGAAGGGGATGACTATACAACTGTCTTATGTGTCCTTGTACCAATGGTCTGATGCAAACGCATTTCTCGCAGTTCAGGACCCCATTTCATAAAACTCTTTATCAGTGGCAAGTTGCGATAGTTGTTATAAGCTACTGAAATCCTTGCATCCTATTGGCTGAATGCAAATTTGTTTTAGAAATGTGTCAGTTGTCACTGATAACAAGTTTTATGAAAAGGGACCCAGATCTGTATGAATGATGAAGCTAGATTATTTGTTCGAGTTTTGTTATGAACGTCCTATTTACACTTTATCAATAAAAACAATGCAACTTCCATGATAAAAACAATCTGAAGATAAATCTCAAAAAGCAATACAATGTGAGGAAATGATGGAAACCTGTTGCCATAAAGTGAAAGTGTTAAGATTGATTCTGGTAGGTGCCAAGTTGATAGTAATGTGGCCATTGCAGATTCAACGCTATGAGGGAGCATCCACCATATATGGACCTAACACTCTGATGGCCTACATACAGCAGTACCAGATGCTAACTGATAACCTAGTCAATGTAAGTGAGCTGGAGGTTGTATCCCCTCCAGAACAATAATAGATTTAAAAGATTCATCTGTACTTGATCTTGTGCTAAATGTTTGCTTGTGTGGCTCGGATGTTTGCTATTTGCTATTGTGAATTATGATCAGGCTGAGGTATATATCATTTCATTGACTTGTAGTAACCTTTGGCTTCAGTGAAGAGTGAAAGATTACCATTAAATGTGTGGTCCTATAGGTCAGCTTTCATGAAAGAGAGTCATAGTTTTTCAATGGAACATTTGCTTCTACCTGCTGTTCCAGGTTAAGGAGAAGAAATGTCTCTTTATGCAAAACATACATATAATCATGGAGAAACTATAAAAAAAAAAGAAATGTATATATATATAATATATAAAATCATATATTGTTAGCAGTACAACCTCCACCAAAAAATATATCAATATTACTGCATCAATGAACATTGCAAGTGGATATGCCTTTTATTTTATATCATGTTAAAAGAAGTCTAAATAGAATGAATATATCATGCTCAGGATTTTTTTTATTGAGCTGTGAGATATTCTGTTGTGTAAAATGATTATTATTTTCCTTTTTGGTTGTTTCATTGTCTTTTCACTGTTTTATGCTACCACCTAGGGTAATGAGGATGTCGAAGCTGGTCCCCTGCCCCCAAACCTTCTGCCTATTCAGCGCGGCATTATGCGTCCCACGCGTGACTCGCTCCCTGATGGCAAAGAGGCGGGTTCTATTTACATTGACGTGGATCCAAAATACAGACAGGTACATTCAGAGACATAAACCTGTGGTACCCTCTTCTCCCCTTTTTTAATTTCATGAAAGAAATATTAATATTTTGGCCTTCTGCTTCACCAACAGATACAACAAAGGTTACGATATGAGAATACCCTTAATACTTCTAATGACGCCACCCTAGGAAATATAAATAGGTGTACAGGTACATTGAGTGATTACTGTTCTTTTTCCATACACAATGGCAGAAAGGGTTCCTTGACATTTGCTCCTGTGACAATTGCTCCCATAAAACATTTGCATGTTAAGCCAAACTTAATTTAACCCACAAACGTAACCCTAACCCTAATCCTAATCCTCACATCAAACTAAACCTAAAACCCTATCACAACTGTAACCCTAACCCTACTATAAAAAGTCCCTGGAGAAAACAAGACTGGAGCCATTAATGCAAAAGCAAATGTTGTGCCACTGACAGAAGGATGTTGTCATGAAATAGAGTAATAACCTTTACAAACTTTATTTAAACATTTCACCGATATTTATCCACGTGGAGATTGCCTAATAGTTTAGATGATCTGCATTTAAAAGGGGAAAGATACCCAAATATGTACTGTAAAACAAGGAATGTTGGTGTGCATTTTAATTTCCCGAATTTCGCGAGTGCCAAGATTCGCGAAATTAAAATGCACACGAAAGTTCTTGTCTACACTATATGCATTGAATACCAGTAGGAATTTCACGAAAATTTCATGTCGCAAAAAAGGCTATCGGCTCCAGTTTGCGAAAATTTCATGCTGCAAATATACCATGTTTTACGGTATATGAATTGAGTGAATTCAGCAATATAAAAAGAATTGCGCAAAATTTCATTTTTATAATAAAAATTACACAATTCCTCAACATCTGATTCTGACATATGTTAAGGGTAATGTATTCTCCCATCTTTTTGAAAGAAGTAAGTCAAGACTCAAGAGCTCTTTCATTATGCAGAAAGTGAAATTACGTTGATTTGAATGGCTTATGTAGTGGTTGGTCACATACACATCATATCCTAAAGAGAAAAAGATGTGGAATTGTTGACTTTCATGAGAATTTTCCCTGTACGAGAGAAGGGTCATTGCCGTATGATGTGTGGTTGGTCCATTTGTTCATTGATCCAAATTCATTTTATTAAACTTCTTTCATTCCATAAATTTTATAGATATCATTTATAATCATTCATTTCATTTCATTTCATTTCATTCATATTTTTCATGTCATTCACATTATTCAGTTAATGTATTTCAATTTCATTTATTTTTCTTTCATTTTGTTCATGTCATTTCATTCATTTCATTAAATTCAATGTCATTAATTTCAATTTCATTCCATTTATTCATTCATTCATATACTATTCTTTTGAATTCATTCATTATATCAGACTGAGCTCTACCATAATGTCTAGGGCTGTTTTGAGGAGAGGTATGAAAAACACAATAACAAAACTTTATTATATACCATTCTTTGTAAATGTGATTCCGACCTGCAATTCATACAGTATCTTTCTCTTTTTTTTTTTGTAAGGGAAGGGGGATTTATTTGTGTAAATATTACATCACATTGTTGCTCATACTTGGCTAAAGCGGGGTTCCCACTATCGTGCGATCCATTGCGAACGCCACGATTGGACATTCGTAACTGATCGTGGAAAATTTGTTGAACTCGTCTGAAATTTCACGTTTGGATACGAGGTTATGCGAGTCAATACGTGTTGGTACGCTTGGATGCGATATTGTCACGATTGGTCTATTTCAAGTGATACGATCTGTCATGATCTGGTCTGCCGTTCAAATACGATCCGACAGGATTGTCCTGATTGAGTTCATGATTGGTACCGATCTAACATGACCATTACGATCAGGATCCCCGAGCTGGTACGTGCAGCAACGTACTGATACGTTCCAATACGGGCTGCTGAGATAAGATACGATATCTTTTACGATCGGGATCAGAAGCGACCCCCATTTAAGGTGCGATTGGACGCGAATGGGAATATTATAGTCCGGCAGACGATAGATTTCATTGTTTCCCTTAAGTTATGCAGAGTGATTAGGCCTATTAATTTTATCTACAACCATTGATGATGGCAAGGCTTGACAGGTTGACAATGATGACAACGTAACCTTTGCAGTATTGCTAATGACGATTATGTTATCAGAGAGAAAGCAGCACCCAGGCCAGCCATAACGTCAGATAAGCCCTCGTTTTATATCAAACGTAAAGAAATTAATAGATTATTAAATCGACATGCTCACCCCCCCCCCCACAAAAAAATAATGAAATCACGAACCCAAATACATAAGATCAGATGATTACCCCTCTTCCCCAGAAAAAACAAACAAACAAACAGCAAGACAAAAATGACCTTTCTCTCCAATACATGAAGAAAATAATTATATGATGAAATGGAAGCTAAGAAAGAGGATGGGATCATTTTGAATGTTATGTAACATAGTATTATGTGTTATATACGCTCAATATAAGAAAGTTAGCGGAATGGATAGTGTTGCTTATGTGTTCGATTTCATATCCGCAAAGTGTATGAATCATATGTCTTTTTATTTCAAAATGTCGTTATCTCATGGGTTATTAAAAGTTTGGTTTATTCAGCTTGATTTAGTGTTTTACTTAACAATGTTTAACATAACTGATACACACACATAACAGAAAAGTGACTCCCTAATCAAAATGATGTCACTTTTTAACAAAAAGGAGGTTTTACGCAAAATTATTTCGCAGGGGTATATTGCTACACTTATTGAATAACTAACTGTGAAAAATAATAAGAGTGATCTTCATTGTCATAATTATACGAGTGATCTCACATCCACGACAATGGTCACTTTTACATTTGCAGTAAGTTGAAAATAACCATTTTCCTCTAAGATTATGCTCTACCAAACATACAAAAAAGACATTGAAAAGTGTCAAAATAGATGTAAAGGGGTCACACGATGGCTGATGAAACAACAAGTCTTAATTACTATGTACGATACACAAACAGCAGGATACTGCACCCCCCCCAACAAAAAAAAAATGTAATATCCTTTTAAAAATCAACCATTTGCCTTTGATATGTACCCATTCAAGCACGATACATTAAATTATTCTCATCTTTGTACTGACGTTAGTCAATACGTGCAGACATACAATTGCCATTTTATTTTTGCTCATTTTTTGTTTTCGTTACAAAAGTTATCCCATATCCTGTTTTGTGTGTCTGTATAATGGTAATAGCGACTCAATAATGAAAACATCATTAACATAATGTATGAAAACATCTAAAAATCTGTAATACAACTTTCATTTTATGAAATCATTAAAAAAAATTATTGTGATAATGTACCTTAAAAATTACGACAATTAAACCCCACACCGTCATACAATTTACCGTTTGGAAATAATGATCTAAAGATGCAGGCTACCACCTATCAGAATACAAAATAAATCAATGTATGAGTAAAATAAGGGCAAATGGGCAAATAATAATAATAATAATAAGCGGAAGTGAAGTGAAAAAGTCGATTCCGATCAACATGATTAAGAAGCACGATTAGAAGAGATTTGCTGCGTTTGGATACGATCCTAGACGATCTGATGCGATGATCACGATCAAACACTAATCGTGTTAATCGTAGAAAATTTTTGAACTGTCCAAAATTTTCCAACGATTAGCGCGATTGCCACGATTGACCTTAAGATCTGATACAATCTGATAAGACCACCACGCTTGCTGCACGATTAAGACCACGATTTCAATCGTGGCGTCAATCGTGATAGTGGGAACCCCGCTTTAGAGTGTAAACAGAGCAGATAGCCAACTTTGCATCATTGAAGAAAGATGTGCTATATTGATGCTGATGGAGAAAACATATGGAATGCTTTGTCCGCAACGTTTTAAGTGCTGGTGAGGGAGATTATAACTCCCAAGACCAAGTTTTGAGACTGAAAACTTCCCTAATGTAGCATTTCAAACTAGGAAGTTAGAATTTTCTGCATATTCCAGGCAGCAAATATTTATTTTTAGTCAGTTAGTCAACATACTTTGAGAACATACCTTCAACTCATCTCAGAAAGTCTGCTGAGCCTGAGGGACATTTTTTTTTTTTCAGGCATTGCAAAGGCTGGTGTCAATTGTGCTAGAATTGTGTTCGAACTGTCACCATTCTGTCAGTTGGTATCCTCGCCATATAATGCAAGAAAATTAGAATGTTTCCCCTTTGCAGAACACTGCAAAACATTGCAAAATGTTCTGCCCATGGGCAAACAAATCAAAATATTCCTCTACCAAATGATTATGTTCATTCAATTGCCGACTGGTATTTGACCAACCCGTGACGACCCACTGAATGTAAGAGTGTCCGTTGCTTTTACAATGATTTCGTTGATATTTTCAGGGCTCCGTCGTGACAGCTACATTCTGGGCAGTCAGTCCTCGCAACGATCCTGTTAAAATGGTAAAAAGGGACACATTTCTGAACACCAATTTAAATGGTTACATTGGCTGTCTTAGTCTATTATTACTCTTGTTATTCTGACCAGAAGTAGAACATCTTGTGGAACTTTTGATACTTGTTGTTGCAAAAACTGCATTTAGTTCAGATTAACTTCAGTGAGAGGAATGTGCAAAAGTCAAACAGACAGGACAATAAATGCTTCAGTGTCATTAAGCTTACTACATAGAAGTTGTTTTTCACTTGTTTTGATATAACGGTGGTATTTGGTCACAATCACATATAAAATAAAATAAGTTAAGCAATGATGTCATAGGTACACATCCCTCCATTTGGTTGAAATGTAATTGGTCATACTGTGGAAAACCTTTGTCAGTGATGTACCAATGTTAATCTCTCCGAAAGTCATAATTTCTAATTCATTTAACTCGTCAGTAATGATTGATGTTAATGATGATGGTAGTTTTTTTATGCCTCCGCAACGAAGTGGCCTGAGGCATTATGTTTTCGGGTCGTCCGTCCGTCCGTCCGTCCGTCCCGTTTTGTTTTTGTCGATATCTCAAGAACCGTGTGGTGGTTTTACATTAAACTTGGTATGAGGGTATATCCTTGGGGGATAATACTTTGTGTGGATTATAGGGTCACAGGGTCAAAGGTCAAAGGTCACAGGTTATTTTTGTGAAAAAAAATTGAAATTTCATGTTTTTCTCCATATCTCGCAAATGGTTCAAGGTATCTTCATGGAACTTAGTATATATGCTTGTACCGATGGGCAGTGATTATCTAGGGAAGTTGGGGGTCATGGGTCAAAGGTCAGGGGTCAAAGGTCAAGGTCAACTCCTCAAAATATCACTACTTTCCTTAAAATGCAATATATGCCTGAAGTTTTTTTTTTTTTTTTTTAAACTTGATGTATGGCATGTATTACCCAATATATATTTTTGGGGAAGTTTCTTGCCAAAAGGTCAAAGGTCAAAAGGTAAAAGGTCAAGTGAAAGTGCTAAATTGCACTTTTTCCTCCATATCTCGAAAGTAACTCAAGGTATCATCATGAAACTTACATATTTATGCATGTTCAACCTAACAGTGATTCTCTTTGGAACTGTGAGGTCAAAGGTCAAAGGCCAGGTTTAGATAATGCTATTTTCCCATTTGATACTGAAATTATACTTTTTCTCAATACCTTGAAAATTACTCAATGCATAAACTTATAAAAGGGTCAAAAGTCAAGTAAAAATCATCAGTTCCCCAAATACCTGCACTCTGACATTTTAATCATTCATCCAATTGAACCTAGTTCTAGGAAAGTGAACATTCAGCACATTTGTGTCAAACCTGTCATTTTAATATTTTGCCAATTGTGTGAAACTGTCATCACACATTGTCAAGACATTGTACTATAGACCTATTAGGAGAACCATGCATTATGGCGGAGGCATATCAGTAGCCGTAGCGATATATCTAGTTTCCCCCAGATTTCATTTTTTGAAAAAAAATATCAAAGATTTGTTTGTTCAGCAAGAGACTTTTAATGTATTTTCCCCTGTAATATATATTTTATAACTGTAAAAACTCCATAGCGGCAGTGCTATTTAATTTCCGTAATGTGTCGACTACTCTGGCACAGCACAAGCTCTATTTGGTCGTACACAAAAATCATGTAGCACTGCCTTTATATCCAAACTACAGTAGTTTTGTAGAGTTTCTCAGCAATTATTTCATGTTGCTAAGCTCTAAAAATGCATTGCTATTGTGAAGTGACAATGTTTTAGTCATGATAAAAAGGGAAAAATTAGATGGATTACTAGTACCGTATATACGCTCTGCTCATGCTAGCTGCACAGTAACTCTGCATTACAGGAAGTACACAAGTCAACGCCAAAAGTGTGACCTCCGTGTGTTGCGCGTGGGTGCTAAAGATCACCTCTTTCATTTGCACGCAGCATACGGCCAGCGTACTGACCCACCCACCCATGACGAAATGTTTACATTACAGTCTGACCTCTCCTTTCCAGCCTCCCTTTATCCGGATTCCTCTGATATCAGGATGCGATGTCAGCATGATTTTTTTTTCAATCTAATAATTATGTGGAAAAGGGGGATTTCAAATTCAAAATGAAATTCCCACACAAACTCGTATGAATTATATATTAAACCCAACATAATATGCATAAATCCACATCTAAGTTTCATCTAAATAAAATGTATTCACACATTCTCTTCCCCCAAGTGATCACAGTGTACGCTACCTGCAATAAGTAACATGTGTAGCTACCATTGGGTAGGAAGCTTCATGTATTAAACATCGAGTCTCCCAAACCCAGCGAAATCCCTAATCTGGATGAGCGCTGGTCCCAATATGTCCAGATAGGAGAGATCAGACTGTATATGCAATGTGGAGAATTACGTCATCACTTGCCTCTATGACTGAGACCAGTATAACTGGGGGGAAAAAATGGTCAAGTGAGCTTTCAAAATTTTGTAATGTTTGTATCTTCATTGAATGAAATGAAACATTTGCTATTCTGTGTACTTGATTTTACTCTTCAATTATTTCAACTTGAACGTAGAGTGAAAGTTCTCTAATTCTCTCTCTCTCTCTCTCTTTCTCTAAAAAAGAAAGATAGAATATGCATTAGGATTGTGTATAATTTCAAGTATGGACATGCATTTCTTGAAAAAAAAAGAAGAAAAATGTGTACTGGTATATCTTTTACAATGAATCAAAGATGAGAAGGAAAAGAAGACCAAACAGAGCATCAACAAGATGCAAAGGTCATTACAAAATGTGTACTGAGTTATTTGCAAAATATCTGTCACATTTTTTTTGTGATATCCAAACGCATTGAAAAAAAAAGAAAAGCAGCTCGTGTTTGTCAATAATCATGCCATCAACAAAGTTTGAGCAGACATGATAGAGGAGATATACCTTCTCCAAGCCAATGCTCTTTACTTGTCTTTTGTAGTTGGGGGATACATTTTTGACTGTTGAACGTGGGACTGGTCTACGGCGGGAGGTTTTCTACACCGACAATGACTGGTGTACAAGGTATGTGGAAATAATATAATCTAGTATTACAGTAGGTCTACAAGTGTATAGTGAAAGCAATGGGGTCTATTTACCTTAGTACATTGCATTGTTATTAGCTCATCTGAGCCGAAGGCTAAGTGAGCTACTGCGATCGCTCTTCGTCCGGCGCCCATCGTGCGTCGTCTGTCGTGCATTGTCTGTCATGCATGTGTTGTGCGTCGGGCATGCATTAACTTTTTACAATTTCATCTTCTTGGGAACCCCATGAACGATATTTACCAAACTTGGCAGGTAGTATCCCTTGGGGGGATAGAATCTCAATTTCTTCAAATGGGCAGGCACCGTGCACCCAGGGGAGTGGGGGGGGGGGATGGGTCCAAATGGGGACTTAAATTGTACATGGTCATATTCTTCTTGAAAACCCCTTGATGAATGTTAATCAAACTTGCCAGGTAGAGTGCCAGGGGGTTAACATCTCAATTTGTTCAACTGGGCACCATTCTCTCCTTAGGGGCCCCTAGGGACCCAACCCCCCCCCCCAAAAAAAAAAAAAAATAAATAAATAAAAAACACACAAAAAACAACAACAACAACAACAACAAACAAACAAACAAACAAACAAACAAAAATTAAGGAATATTTACAAATCTTCTTCTCTAGAACCAGAAGTGATAAATCCAAATGCAGACCTAAATTGTACACTTTCATCTTCTTGCTGAAAACAACATAATGAATTTTCACCAAACTTGACAAGTATCATTTGTGTGTGTGTGTGTGGGGGGGGGGGGGGGGGGGGAGATAGGATCTCAAAGTGTGTAAATGGGTACCATATGCTTTCCTTGGGGGCCCCAGGGGCCTAAACCTCCTAAATCAAGGAATATTTAATAATATTCTCTAGAATCAGAAGTGATAGAACTTTTAGTCTTTTTTTCCAAACTGCATAGTCCAACCTTCTATAAAGTACAATGTGCCTGGCAGTTTTTTTTTTTACCAGTTTGATGGAACATGCAAATGGACACCATGCCCCCAGCTCTCAAAGCTGCCCCTGCCCCAAGTTTCCAATGTTCTCAGGTAAAAGTCTGCAAGAATGCATGGAAATTGAACTTGCGATACTCGGGTGAGCGCGATTGTTTGAAATATTTTGAATAAAGATATTGAGTGTTTGTATTAAAAAAATGCTGCAATTGGAATGGTGGTGAGTTACACATTGTCTGTATTCTTTTCATGGTTGACAGGTTCTACTGGGAGAGAGACCATAATGGTCACATCACTCCATGGCAAGCCACAGTCTACTGGGAGATCCCCATGGATGAACCACTCGGTACCTACCGCCTCTGCCACTTCGGCTACACAAAGAATGTCGTATTTACAAAGTCTTACGATGGTTGCTCCAGCTACTTTGATGTGGTCGGCAGTGACTATGTACGAGGGTGATATTGTCTGCATTATGATTTTGTCATTTTGTGATTGGTTGGAAGAATATGAGCTTCTCATAATTCATTCACATCCCATTATAGGCCAGTCAAAATATGACATGACCCCCAACTAATTGCAGCAGAAATGATTCTACTTGCATTTGACCTGGAAGAGCTATTAGAATAACATATTAAAAGTTCCCAAAAATTCGAGTGGTGGATCAGTGCCTAATTTGCATAAATGCAAAATGGCCGCCATACAACCTTATAAGTATTCATGTCTATATATCTGGACATAAAACCTGCAGAAAATAGATTCTGGTTTCTAAACCCATGTTTTCTAGGTCAAGGAATACAATTATGATATCAGCAGTAACTGTCAAGCTTCCCTTTATACATTTCTACATATATTTGCATATGATTAAATGCAAAATGGCCGCCATATTGCCGCTGCAGGCTTATATCTCCATATATTGAATCTGTAAAAAGTACCCAGTGATGGTGTCTGTGGTCTTCATTTTACTGTTGAGAATCACTGATGTAGGATATGTTCCATTCAGGAATAGTTACCTAAAAGTCACAAAAAATTTGCAAATATATTCATAATTATACACAAATATAATAATACATAAATCTATTCAAATTACTATCGTGAATATACTTTCGGATATATAAGAATACAAGCTGCAGAACGTTAATTGTACTGTAATGTCTACATCCAAGATTTCAATGGCAAAAATTGTGATAATACCATTCACAACCTTGATGATTATCCATACACCTAGTTTCATATTCTGGCATTGATTAGAAGCATTTTCTTGAGATAAAGCCTCAGGCAATACACAATTGTAAGTAGCATCGAACAGAACATATTTTTGTTTAACTTTAATCTCAACTTATTTTCCAAAGTGTGCTCAATAGGTATATAAATATTAAAGTCTCAAATTATGTGGTAAAAATTGTTAAAAATAATTTATGATTGCATGATATTACATGTTTTATATTAATTGTAATTTGCCCTCATGTTTAATGCTTATACTCGAGTCTATGTTGCAATACTTCTATTTCTTTCTCTCTTTTTTTTTGCGGGGGGGGGGGGGGGGGGAGGGATGGGTAACATCATCAAGATCATGATTATCCATGAGCTACTCTAGAAAAGTTTCATGAGTTTGGAAATTTGTATAGAGGATGTTCTTGTCGTAATTAGGGTACCTAGTCACTCACTGATTTTCTGTATAAAAGACCCAGGGGTCTAGCGCTCACCCGCGCATCTCAAGTTCACCTTCCATGCATTCTTGCAGATTATTACTTGGGAGAAAGGAAATTAGAAGACTTTGGGAATCTCTAGAGCCATATCTGGAAGCCTTTGGGGACCTCCAGGGCCCAGGGAGGCATGATGTCCATATATTCATGACACTAGCGATAACACGTATAGTACTAAGTTTGTTGAAAATTTGACCATGTGTTTTCAAAAAGAAGATCAGAAATCAAAAGTGGCCCCAATAATTTGGTCCAAGCTCCAAGGCGGCAGCGCCTATAGATAAGATTTTAGGTGCCTTTGGGCATCCTGTGGTCTGCGGGGATGGGGGTGGAGGGGGGGGGGGGGGAATGGATGGTACCCATTTTACCAATATTTAACCAGCCAAGATTGGTAACAAATTGAACGCAATTTTTGTGAAGATGATGAAAGTGTGAAAATTGGTCCCTTTTTGAAAGTATGCTTAATACACTCACCGATGTATTTACTCAATGCTCTTTTGGTTTCATAAAAGCAGTGACTCTAAGTTCAGAGGGGAACATGGTGCCCACACATAGAAAAAAAAGAAAAAAAATATATATAAATGTGCAATAATTCAAAAGGAAGATGATAATGCAAAAGCAAACTTAAAACTATGCAGTCGCCAAGATATTTAACTTTATACTACACTGTATACCTAGCTCTATCACACCTGGTTCTACAATTTGTGTGTGTGTGTGTGTGTGTGTGTGTGTATGTGTGTGTGTGAGAGAGAGAGAGAGAGAGGTTTTTTTTATGATAGAATCTTGAATTTCAGGGTTCTTGGACCTTTTGGACATGGTGCCTATTTGAACAACTTGATGGTCTGTCATCCTTGGGATGCTACTCCCCTAGTTTGTTGAAAATCTGTTATTACATGGGGCTTTTAAAGAGATTTGTCTTGAGCCTTTGGCTGAGATGAGTTTAAAATCTAATGATTCAAAGTTAATTGATTTCAAGAAAACTTTCTTCCATTTCCTGTATATCATTTTCATTTTTAAGCTTGCAAAAATACAGAATTGCTTAAGGCATGATATGTGATCTCTGAACATAGATCAATGATAAAAGTGCAAAACAAGTAAACTCGCTTACACACAAAGTATTCCATGCTTTTACCATACACTGCCATAAATTCTGGACTCGGGAAATGTGATATTTCAGTTGATTAATCAAAAGCAAACAGGATCTCGGCTTCATTTCATGCAGACGTATAGAAGCGTGGTAAGTCTCATCTTTGTTGTAAACTGTGTCGATGCCTTTTAAGAATCCTTCGAATTTTCAAATGTCACCAATTCGACCAGCATCATCTGACTCCTCATATATTTTAGACATACAAGATTACAAGTGCCTGATCTGTAATGGGTCATATCTGCCACTGGTGTAAGTGCAGTCTAGTCTGTTTGCCCTGCAACTACACTGTCATTTGCTAACAGCCTGTCTTGCAGTAGCATCAGACTTCCTTCAGGAGTTTCTTAATAGCTGCAGCTTTGTCTGTAGTAATCAGAACATATTTTTGATTAAACGTCCTCCTCAAATCGTCTCAATTCCAATGATTGTATGTCATTTCCCTTCCACTGTTTAACTTAAAGAAATGCTGCTGCTGAAGTGGAGGGAAGGGATCTTTTGGAAGTGTTGGGGACATGATGTTATGTATTTTGTTTCTTATCTGACTTCAGACTTCTTTTTCGCCAGCAAAATTGAATTCAGCCTTCATGCTGCTCGCATTTCCGGAAAAAAAATTGTGTGTTGCTGGAAGTTTTCAACGGTGCGAAGCCTTAAGACAATAGGAAACATTTCTTTGAATAAAGATGAAGATATGATAACATGAAAAATGGTAAAAGTAAGACTTATCAGAATTTATGTATACGTGGTGTCGTATGAGCTTGAAGCCGACGAGAAGGATGCTGTTTGTATTGATCGACTTATGAATCCAGTGTACTAGTAACAGAAATGTTAAGGCATTTCTTCTTTTTTTTTTGTCTGGCTGTGAATCACAATGTTTTACATTTTTCAGAAAGTCACTTGGTGAAACCACACAAAAATATAGCAAAATCCACTTCTATACAAATTATCAGTCTATTTGACTTACGTTCCATTGGTCATTGATAAACATGCCTTGACCAAAAGTTTTGCAACAAAAGACACAAGTATCGACTACACATGGAGGCAAATCATCACAGGTAAGAAAAAGATGTTTGACAAATATCTGCTGAGTGATTTCAGACCAATTTTCGTGTACCGTAAGCACACTTCGGAAGCTACATGAGAGATAAATGAAAATAAATGATAGATGAAAAAAGTATTGCAATACAGACACAGATAAGTATTTAACATGAAGGAAAATTATTAGATTACATGTTGTTACGAGATATTTTAAACAATTCCCACTACATGAATATGTTCAGAGGCTTAATCTGAAGAAAGTGTAATGTGAGTATTATCATGATTACAGTACTTTTAATCAATACAGATTTATGCAACTGTTGTAGGTGAAAGGATAATTATTAAGGTTGCGAATGGTGTTATGCCAACATTTTTGCCCTTGAACTCATGGTTGCAGGCATGATAAATTATGTAACGTTCTGCAGGTTTTATACGTGTATCTCTGTATAAATTTGAGAATTCACGGTAGGTTGTATACGTGTATTACATCTATATAAACTTGAGTATACACGGTAGTAATTTGACTTGATAAATTTATCTTTAGCGACTTGTTCCTGAGTGTACTATATTGATTCTAAGCAGTAGAATTAAGACCACAGACAAGGGGCTATTCACAGATGAAATATACAGAGACATGGGCTTGCACAGGCAATATGGCAGCCATTTTGCATGTAATTACATGCAAATATATGCAAAAACTATGTATAGGGATGCTTGAAAGTTACTACAGATATCATAATTGTATTCCTTGACCTAGAAAACATAGGTTTAGACACCGGAATTTACTTTCTGTGGGTCATATGTCCCGAGATATAGGCATAAATAGGTTATGTGGCAGCCATTTTGAATTTATGCAAATTAGACACTGATCCACCCCTCAAATTTTAGGGAACTTTTAATATGTTCTTTCAATACCTCTTCCAGGTCAAATGCAAGTGGAATCATTTCTGTTGCAATTAGTTGGGGGTTAACCCACTTTTTGTCATAGTTTGACTGGACTATTATTTCACACCATCTAAAATGCACATTGTTTGTGAACATCCCAGCAATTTTTCAAACCTTTTTTTCAATCCTCTTTGGAGTCTCAATTCTGTTGTTTTAATACAATGGTAACGTGTGCCTTAGGGAAGCTCTTCTTAATTGTTGGAAGCTCCTAAGATAAATCTGTCATTGTGATGTATTTTGTCAATGCCTGTATTTTTTTATTATCAGTGTAAAGTCCACAAATCATCTTATCTATTGAAGTGATTTATATCAAGTACCATGTGAAGAGTTTAAAGATTATCAAAATATTGTATATATATGAATACATATACATTATGTATCAAAAGTGTTTTTCTTGAGCTTGTGTACAGTCCAATTCTAAAGGAAGTATTGGTTTGGACCTTTGTATGTTAAGGATCTTCTACAAGCTGCGATTATGAGGCTGTAATTAGCATTTAAAGTGGAATTCTTCTATCACAAGTTTTAGTCACGAAGACAATATGCCTACCCATGAGGAAATTAATTTCACTTTAATGCATGTGGTACATGTGTAGTAAAATAGAGAATGGGAATGGTGTTGTGTCAAAGGAAAATGGTAAAAAGGATACAGATTTTTTTTTCTCGAAGCATTACCTCTGGTAAGTTATGGAGCACGAAGGGACAAGTTATGAAGTTGCAAAGGTTCCTTTAGACCAATAAAAAACAGTGGGATTGGGTTGCCACAGATGTTGCACCAAAATTTCTTGTACAAAAATGATGCTGTTTGCCTCCACTCAAAATGTGTCATGCTGTTCTGACAGTTGCTCATCAGACAAATGAAAAATACTAGAAATGTCGCTATGGCGACTGATGCCGCCGCCATAATGCATGATTCTCCCAATAGGCATAATTATAGTACAATGTCTTCACAATGTGTGATCCATGACACTTTCACATAACTGGCAAAATATTGAAATGACAGGTTTGTCAGAAATGTCTTGAACTGGGTTTGCTATAATTTTCTAAGAGTGCAGGTACACATATATGGGGAATTGAGAATTTTAACTTGAATTCTGACGGACCTTTTTATAAGTTTATGCATTGAGTAATTTCCAAGGTATGAAGAAAGAGTGTAATGATGGTACAAAATAGATTTGTTTTTTTGAGGGGGGGGGGGGGGGAGAGCATTGAAACCTGGCCTTTGACCCTTAACCTCTGACCTTCTGGCTGGAAATTTCCAGGAGAATCTCCATTAGGTAATACATGTATTAAGTTTTGAAACTAATAATGCAAGCATTATATAGTTAGTATATGAGGGAAAGAGTAAAATTTTGAGGAGTTGACCTTGACCTTTGACCCTGACTATTGCCTCATGACCCCTAAATTCCCTAGATAATCTCTGCCAGTCAGTACATGCATATGTACCAAGTTCCACGAAGATACATTGAACCATTTGCGAGAAAAGTGATATTGCAACATTTTCACCTAACCTTTGACCTTTTGACCTTTGACCTTATGACATGAAACTCTCTTTAGAGAATCTTTACACAGTAGTACATGTCCACACCAAGTTTCAAGAAAATACCTTTGGGTATTGCATAGATATGGGGGAAATTGCAACATTTGTAGAATTTGACCTTGACCTTTTGACCTTTGTCCTCTTGCCAATGTCATTAAAATCTACTCAACTAATTGTCCCATCATACATCATCCTTGGACAAAGTTTGGTGAAAGCTGCTTCATCCAGTTTTGAGTTATCACGTAAACAGATAAATTTTAGGATTTTACCTTGATCTTTGACCTTTGACCCCTGTCCGATTTCACTGAAAAACTAATCAAATAATTGTCCCATCATACATCATCTTTCAAAAAAGTTTGGTGAAATTTGCTTCATCCAGTCTTGAGTTATCGCGTAAACGGATACAATTTCATGATTTGACCTTGACCTTTGACCTTTAGCCAATTTCATCCAAAATCTAATCAAATAATTGCCCCATCATACTTCATACTTGAACCAAGTTTGGTAATATTCCAGTAAATATTACTCAAGTTATCGCGTAAACGAAAGCAGACGGAAGTATGGACGTACGTACGGACGGACGGACAACCCGAAAACATAATGCCTCCGGCACCACTTCATGGCGGAGGCATAAAAATGTATATTATGCATTGAAATTGGAGATCAATGTACAGAAAAAACAACAACTAAGCTTTGCAACAAACTCTTATCCCCAAATTTTAGAACTAATTCAGGACTTTAGAATTGGACACAAAGCTGTCTTTTTTTTTTGAGTTGTTGGCATGATTTTGTTGTTTATACTTGTAAGGAATTTTACACATTTTAATCTCCTTTATCAATAGTGTATGTAGAAGTTCAATAAATTATGCGAGATGTTGATGGCACCCTGTGTCATTGCGTATTTTGTTTTAATAAACATTCTTTTCACATTTGATAGAAATATAACATTAATACATAGTTTACCTATGACATACGTAGTACTATGTACTTCAATGTAATCAATATGTACTCTACATTGGTATCTCTTGTCAAATAAACAAAAACCAACATACATTGTATGATATAACAAACTCTTGTGTTGAATTACAGATATATTCTCTGCATGACTTCTCATTTCGTGGTTACTTTGTAACTCAAAACCGTGATATGAAGCAAATTTCAATAACACAAACATTCAATGAGTTATCAAGATTCATCTTATGCAACAGTGCACGAGTATCAAAGGTCTACTATATTAAGAAAATCTACAGTTCTTCAAAATGTATTAAACTTACTGCATACAGTACTGAACTGAAATGTCACTTCACACTACCAAGTGCAAAAGGACATTAAGCTAATACTAGTACCTCATAATTAAAGAAGATGTGCAGGGCCAACACCCTCTCTTAAAATATGTTCTGCAAGATAGTATGCAGTTCCAGTAAGGGTGCATGTGTTAGAAAATGTATAACATCCACCTCTTTTAAATAGTGCTCAGTTATTAAGTTGTTGGCTGTTAACCACGAGTATGGGTAATAATGAAGGAAATAAAGGCTAATCAGAGGCAAGTCAGTGCTCATGCTCATTTTAAACCCTTAGTCAGGGCTCAGTGGTAACCTTTTTTTTTTCTAGGGTGGCCCAATCAGGCCACTAAATCTTTAAATATGATATTTTGGTTGCCCCAAAACGAAACCTGGTGGCTTGAAATAAAAAAAAAGAAATACAGCGTATGAAAATTCCTTTTGAATTTTAGATGCCCGATCAGGCCACCAAGAAGAAAATTTGGTGGCCTGACATCAACTTTTAGTGGCCAGCAGGCCACTGCTAAAGTCGAGCCCTGCCTCCACTGACATAATTGTGATAGCAAAAAGGCTAATACAGGTCTACATCCACAATAGTCACTTCAACAATCCTATGCCATGTTTCATGCAGCACTTTGGCAAGACACATTTGTAAACCCACAAATTAATTAATCTTGATTATTAAGAACGTTCCATGATACCTAACTAGTTTGAGTTAGATGCACTCACAAAGAAAGAAAAAAAATATACACTCATTCCATTTTCTCTTGCCATTGGTGTTGAATCATATGGGTAAAACGACTGCGGTATTTACTAAACTCATCTTTTCCAGTGTCTGATTGGAAGATTGCCGGGTCATCATTCTGGACTCCAACATGAGTGACCACTGGTCAGTCTTGACCAGCTTGGGTTAGACCATTGTCATTCAGAAGGTCAAATTATTAGCTGTGGCACACATGATCTGAAATTCACATGTACATGGCTGTACATGTACAAACATTCATAACCACTCTGCATTGGCACACCTCCCAAGTCCTGTCATTATGAATGGTAAAAGTATGCCAAATAAAAGCAACCTAAAGCTATAACATGACTGCACTTAAAAAAATAATAATAATCTT
Source organism: Diadema antillarum (assembly GCF_040938485.1). Taxonomy (NCBI): domain Eukaryota; kingdom Metazoa; phylum Echinodermata; class Echinoidea; order Diadematoida; family Diadematidae; genus Diadema; species Diadema antillarum. Next base: position 708,002 of record NW_027271688.1, on the reverse strand, counting down.
AAGGTTGTTGGAAAATCCCTGGACACTTGAAAAAATTGGCATTTCCCAGTCATTTTTTTAATAAATCAAAATGGAAAAAAAGTTGAGACATTGCACATTTTTTACAAGTATTTGAAAATTTATCTCTGAATATCTTCACAAAATAATTTCAAGACTAATTACCCTGTTTTACACACTAATTTCCATCTATGTTGATGAAAATTTCCCCTAGGTTTTATACTTCAACAAGTACAACATTTGGAAAACTTTGACAAAGTACTAAAGTACTTCAAACATCCTGAAATCTAAAAGGTTACAAGAAAAAAAAAATACAGATGAAATGATTGCACATGCCTTTCCTTGATTCATACATTAAGTGATATCTCAAGCAGGATACCTGTTACAACAAAAATAAGGTATTAATTCTCCTGTAAAACATTGAAAACTTTTCAAAAGTTTACATATCAGCAACAGAATGTATATGTCTACACCATTTTGCAGAAAGTGAAGATCACAAGCAAGAGAATATGAAGTAGAAGTGTTGTTGCTGCCCGGAAAGCAGTAGATGACAGGTTCGAGTCCCATGGTTCCTTTTTTCCGACATGTTTGTTAAATTACAGATGAGCAGTTGCGATCTTGCAGATTTCATTTGTTATAGGGAGACAAATTGAAGAAAATTCACACCTCGAAAAATTGCATAACATAAAGTATAACAGCCACACAATGAATCCACAGTTACTGCTGCAAAATGGTTGCAATGGCCATTCTAAAAATGGAGATGGACATCATACTAGTAATTAATGACAAAATACAAAAGGGAATACAAGTGGAATTAATTTAAACATCTTGTGTTTAAAGCAAACTCAATGATAAATGCTAGTGAGACTGACCACAGTGGAGGGAAAATTTGACATCCACACGAATATATCTATTTTGTAAACAAAAGATGATTTTATGCTCAGCTGTTATTTTGTCATGGTGTATGCTGTCATACGTATGACAGAAAACTTGCAAAATTGGCTTCTAAAGTCTTCTTGCATCATACACTTTCTTTACACTTTCTTCTGGACAAAAAAGCAACAGTCTTACAAGCATTTGTGCCCTATACTGCATCGGACATAACAGCACTGTACATATCAGGAGCATGTCTACAGTATAGATCTCATGCACTCACAAAAACTAGCGTGACATGTTCTTTGTGTAGTGATCTCGGTCTAGCTGTAAGACCAACATCACACTGTACGCACGGTGTGCATGGCACGGTGTGCAATATTAGAGAAGTACTGCAGATTACATGGTGTAAAAACCTAGTACTAGTCATATCGAGTATCATTACCATACAGTAGATATGTGCGTTTGCATGTGTGCAATAGGAGGAAGAGCTGGTTAGGTTAAATGTTGATGTAGAATTTCTCAATATGAGAACATGTGAGTTCTGTATTTGTTTGTTTTTTGAGTGACCAAAAAAAAAATGTTATTCTGATCTTTGTCATGACTTCGACTGCAAACCTGCAATGAAAGAACATCTTCTGTTTCTGCCTCTTACAACATTAAACAAAGGCAAAGCTTCCACATTCATAACACATTCACCTCCGCCCTGACAGCAGACATTTGAGCATACAATAAGTTGAATTCAAGTCATTCAATATAACAATATGCTTTTTTTTTTGCATAATTACAATCAAAGTACATATATTCTCTTGCAGTTTTGTAGCACAAAATTAAATTGCACTACAAAAGAATAAATGAGACACGCAAAACTTATTGCATAGCACACAGATGCTGGTTGATATATATGTATGTATACATATGTATGTATAATTATGTCATATGTATGACAGTAATTTTGTCGGGTCTTCTCGTGACATAGTGTACATGTTCATTCCACAAAGTAATTTGGTGAACAAAAACCAGAATCGTATAGTATAAACAACCTTGGGCAAGAAGTCTCCATTGTAGTATCAGCAATGAGAAGACTGTGATTCCGGCACCTACATTTGGTGAGAGCTATATTACAGTTCGAAAGTGGAGTTGCTGGATGGTCGCTGTTTAGGAGTAGTGTCTCTGATCCTTGAGGGCTGATATTTACGGCAAATTTTGAAGTTTGTTTTTTCCTTTGGTAGAAGCTAGACTTTGAGTTAGCCCTCAACTTTTTGAAACTTTGCAAAGATTTGGAATAAGTGTTCCCCCTGATCCTGTAATTTTCAACATGGATCCTCTCCTAATGCACAACTTTACTAATTAGCAGACAATGACCTATTTCTGTATGACCATGTCCAAAGTCATTCATCCTTTGGTAAGCCAGTGATTGGTTAGAATGATGTGGGGTGGACGGAGGGGGAAGGGAACGACTAAAAATTTTGGTGCAACTTTGCAGCACAGAAAAGTTTCTTAGAGACAATGTTATTTGGAGCTGCTATGGGTTTAACTTGCCCTCTTGCATTACTTTTTCTAAACCAATCGACTGTTTGAAACATCTCAAGCAACCACGGTGAATGACGATGACACTCCCTGATAGCTGGTGATCTTCTGTGCGATGTTCTTGGACTCTCCAAAGACACGGAGGCGGTAGGTGCCCAGAGGGGTGGCGGCCGGGATGTGCCAGTAGGCTGTGGCCTCACTCTCCCCACGGAGGGTGCTGGTGCGGGTCCAGATGAACCTGGGGAGGGGGAGAAAGTAAAGGAAGCATGCAGGCATTGGCAGGTAGCAGGATAGGAGATGCTCTCGGCAAGTCACAACAAAAAGTATGTTAGCCATTGAAAATATCTGTTAAAGCAAACAGCATATAAATATCTGCATCATGCAGTTAGTGAAAACCTGATGCAAAATAGCACATCATCTACATGTAAGAAAGAAAGACAGGAGACCCAATGGGTCTAGCGTTCACCCGAGTATCGTAAGTTCACCTTCCATGCATATGATTATGCAGATAGTTACCTCAGAAAAATACAGCAAATTGGGGCAGCTTTGGGGGCCTCTAAGTGGGGAGGGGTGAGGGGCATGGTATCCCCATTTACACAACTATTATAATGCTATCACCTTAGTGGTAATACATGCCAAGGTTGGTGAAAGTTTTTGACAGTGTTTTCAAGAAGAACATGAAAATGTGAAAAGACAGGTGGCAAGTATAGAAAGGGTCTATAACATTGCTTTCCTCTTGGGGAGGAAGTTTTCTAGTGGCCTTATACAGCAGGTGGTCACTTCACATGGATAGGTTAAACTGAATCCTTTCGATAAAAAAACAACAACAATGCAAACCAAATGATCCATTTGCTCCATGGCTTTGTGCAACAAACATCCCCTATGTATGCTGGTGCAGCATGCCCTACTTTAAGCTCCCCAACACAACCCTGCATGAGATTTCTTTCTTGGCAGAGCTTGGTCGTACAAAATGAACTACTCATTCTACAACAACAGCTTCTTGTTGGCAGTAGACAAAGTTAAAGGAAACCTAATGTGCAGGTCAAGTGCCCTGTTACCTTGTGCAGAAGTCTGCGTCTGTGTGTACCACCTCCCATTCTCCTGTGGATGCTTTCAGACGCTCAACAGTCATGAAGGAGTCGCCAGTCTGGGCAAGAATTAAAAATGATGATAACAAAAAAAATAGATAAGAACAACATCAACAGTGATAGCAGTAGTAGTAGTAATGACACTGATGATGATGATGATGATGATGATGATGATGATGATAATAACAATAATAATAATAATAATAATAATAATAATAATAATAATAATAATAATAATAATAATAATAATAATAATATAATGATAATAATAATAAAAAAGTAGTAGTAGTAGTTGTAGTAGTAGTAGTAATAGTAGTTTCATTATTATTATCATAATTATTATCATCATCATCAAATTGTAACTAAACTATGTTAGTGCATACTCCAGAGTGCAGCATTTCTTTGTAATGAACTACATGTACATAAGAAGGATGAATGTCTAACTCGTACATGGGTGTGTACATTCAGAACTTGCTTTGTGCAAAGTCAGAAGGTCAACAACTTCCTGTCAGGAAATCACAATCAGCCTTCAGACAGAAGAACTCTCATTCATCTGAAGTTGTGTCAGGTATTAAAATTTACATTCACTATTGCACAGTGTAGATTTGTAAAAGTCAAACATTACCAAAACTACCAAAATAAATTTCAAACATTCATTCATCAAATATATAATCAACTTACAGCCCTTTCTTCTTCTCACAATGGATATAAATGCACATAATGAAGGAACTCCATTGCTATGGTATAAGATTTTTTTACAGGTCTGGAGGTAAAGATGAGATACTCTATTCTACACAGGGAAAGTGAGTTGAATAGTGTCTCATCTTTCACTGCATGCAAAATCTGGCGCAACTGGAAAAGTAAAGACCTAAGCACAGACCTCTCATTTTTTACACCACAGATGATACCAGGTGTCTTCCAAGCCATGGCATAAATATAGCAGCCATAATTTCCCAGAGCAGGTGAATGAGAAACTACAAGTTTAGTGAAGAGCCCACGGGAGTACAATTAAAATGGTTGATGATGTCAAAGAGTGCTCTCTAAAACTGCTTGACAGTATCTGACACCAATGGCAAAGTGAAGAAAGGAACATCTCAGCGAGTATCATGTGATATAAAGCACTTAACCAGTCATTGAGATGTTGTAGAAAACATGTTAGCTGTCACTGGCATGTTTCCACATCAAAAGTTATATGTCTTGCACTGTGACTTTAATCTAGCAAGTTCATGTCATAGAAGAGAGAATAGATTGCTCGAATAGATTTATTCTTTCTCAACTATGATACTTACCCTCAAATTATTTCTTGGATTTCCAGACTGAAACGTTGCGTGCACCACGGAATCCTAAAAGAGAAGTATTAAAGAAGTATTTTCATCAGATGGGCTTCTTACATGCAATCCAAAATGAAAAACAAGAACTAAGAGTACATTTTCATGTGATTCTGAACATGAAGTCTATACTGAATCAGAAGCAATATAATATTGGTAATTTAATAAGTTCAATTGACTGATCTAATTTGTTTTTCACCATTAAAATATATGACTGATGAGCATAGAAAAGTAAACTACAACGTAAATGAACTGCATCATCAGTAGAATTTTGCACAATATTGATTGTCAGCGAACTCACATAGTATTTTTCTTTGAATTCGTAGAAGGTGAAACTTAATAGTGGTAGATTATTACATATTGTGTTCATATACACAAAAATTCCGGACGATACTGACACATCATCATTTAGCATCATCTTCTCTAGGTACACATCCCTCAAATGACAACCTGACCCAAAATACAGAAATGAGTAAACATAAATTGCACTAAAAACGACAATTATTTGCATCATAAATGTAATGCACAACATACAATTTTCTCTGTGCATTGTGACAAATGATTCCATATTAAAAGCAAAACTGATGAAACACTTTTGAGCTAGAGGACATTATCATTGCTTGCATGTGTACAATTCCTTGGGAAGTCTGTGTGCCTCAAAATCAGTAAGCCACTTTTGAAATCCACAGAAGTGGAAAGCAAAAAAAAAAAACCAGAACACACAAACAATCAAGCACAAACATCATGCAGGAAAAAAATGACTTTTTCTCCCTGCAAAAACAGCAGTCAACAGCTACTTTGATCACTTACCCTCCTGTATGAGCCACTGCTGACGTCTGATACGACATCACCAAAGTTTCGGCCAAGCGGGGTACCATCAAAGATGACAGGGGGTAAAAAGGACACCTGTTTGTCAATCAGGCTCTTTGGAATTGGTCCCTGGGGTATTTGTCTCTCCTGTGATGTCATAATAAGACACAAAACATACTCTCCATTAAAAAGACGTATACATCTTGTCTATGGATTCGTGTATTTCAACTGAGCAAGTGCACATGACACATTGCATACACCAACAGGTGTTCAATCATAACATACACTGATACATCCACGTGTGACAAATGAATATGCTGTGCTCCATTGATGGAATTTAAACCATGAATTAAATTCAAACACATCTGTGAATTCAAGCATTTGGGATTTGTCCCTAGGATATCTGTCTGTCATGTGATGTAACAAAAACACATTAATAATAGATGTACTGATGCCCTGCCTGTAATGATTAATTACAGTTAGTTTCTTTTTCTTTCCTATTTTTTCAAACAACAGAATGACAGCAAATTTCCATTCTTCCCTTTGCCCTCAGAGTTGCATAGAGGGCGCATTCCAGTGCTCAAAAGTGAACCAAACCAAAGCAAACCGTACTGAACCATGCCAGACTTGGGAGCGTTCGAGCACTCTGTGGAGAAAGCGTACCTCCTGAGTTATTTTTAGAGGGGTTCACAAATTTTGTAGTAACAGGGTCATTCACCTGGCGCACTTAAACTAGATGTCCCCAAAAAAGAGTAGGAACTCTTGGCATTATGAGGTATGTGCGTGTTACATGCATTCTTCACAAGGGAACTTTTGGTATGCTTTTGGACCACTTTTGGCACACACCGGGAGGTGGTCCACTTTTGGCTTGGTTCAAGTTTGGTATGGTACACTTTAGAAGCATTTGAGCGCTCCTTCAGGGCAGGCACAGTACAGTTCAGTTCAGTTCGCTTTAGGAGAGCGCTTGAAGGCACCAAGAGATACAAATCCAATTTGGTGAGAATACAAACCAGATAGTAGAACTATTTTACTGGATTCATGTTTCAATTCAAGTCTTATTCAACATAAAACTGCACATCTCTGAGAAGGGTTTGGGTTTTTTCACTTTTGTGCAAGCTGACATAATCATGAGTACGAAGCTCTTGTCTGTACAGACAAAGTTTCACTCCGCTTTCCGCTGGGACAGCCTTACTTGCATCAGGTATGACGTCAGGTTGCGGAACTGGTTGAGGTAGGCTTGCAGGGTGTGTTGTCCAAAGATGGTGGATGCTCCCTCATATCGTTGCACCTGACCAGGAAATCAAGCATGTGAGAAAAAGGTCACTGTAGAACCAGAAACGTTCACAGCATGAAACATTCACCAATTCTTGACATATCACTACGCATTCACCATCCTATCAAAGAAATTGGCAAGAAGTCAAATCTGGAAACCTGTATGAGTGATCAAGGAACGTAAGCATTGTATTCTCAATTTGCTGAAACCCTATGTATTCACATGTCTCAATAGTTTTGCTGGCTGCATCATGACATTTACAAATCCCAAATTTGAATGCACATCAATAATCAAAACCAAGACATTTCTACAGAATATTATTCTCATGGAATATCCAACCAGTCAAAGAATCTTGCATCCTCTTCCCCTGGGTCTGGACAATGTTTGCCAACTTTCTTATTTTTTTAATTAAATTTTTGGAAAAGCATGCTTGATTGTATAAGTATGCACAACAGGAAACGCTCCTGCAAAGTCAGGTAACTCCAACATACCTGGTATTCCTCGTATGTCACGATGTAATCGCTGTAGGTGTTGCTAAGCCCTGCGATCACTGCCTTAGCATCGTCGGAAGCTCCAGCTGCCTTCATTACCTGTGGGTATGATATGGGAAATGATGTAATCATTTGAAAAACATGATAAAATGGTATCCCAGCACAATGGACATAGTTGAAAAATGGCTCAATCTGCATTGATTTACATTCATTATCAATTGAGAAACAGTGACTTGCAATAAATATTGCAGAAATTACAATCTGAATTAAAATACATCAAAGTGAATCATGATTTACTTAATATGGACACTAATGAAAGCAATCAATGCTTGTAAGCAAGCAACCATGGGACCATCAGACGGTGCTGCCAGTTACTGGAAGCAGGGACTCTAGGATTGACAGTCTGTAGTCTTATCCACCAAGCCACAGAGTCCTTTTCATAACTGGAAGGCAAAGAAAATAGACCTGCAGACATAGTCCACACTGCAAGCTAAGTTGCCCTACCTCTGTTACAGTATTCCTCACTCTTCTGCCAGCCATTGTACTGCAAAGGAACAGATTTTAGAGTGATGTTATTAATGGCAATAATAATAATGATTTTTAAGAAAATATCAAAGGAGAAGTCCACCTTCATATACCAGAGTGAAGTCAACATTATTAGCAGAACACATCAGTGAAAGTTTGGGGAAAAGTGGACAATCCGTTTAAAAGTTATGAATTTTTTAAGTATCTGCGCAATCACTGCTGGATGAAAAGACTACTACAGTGTATGATGTCACATGCGTACAACTATATAAGGAAAATAAAAAGAGAATTTCACTAAACTTTGCTTTTTGAATAAAATACATATGTTAAGGGTAATATTATTCCCCCTGCTTTCTGAGAGTGAGAAGTCTAGTGTTCTTTTGTTATGCGAGAAAAGTGAAAATATGTTGAATTTTCTGTATACTTTCTTTATATCGTTGTACACATGTGACATCACAAGCTATAGTAGTCTTCTCATCCAGCCTTGAGTGAGCAGAAACTTCAAAAATTCATAACTTTTGAACGGATTGTCCGATTTTCCTCAAACTCTCACTGATTTGTTCTACTAATAATTCTGCATTCACAAAACCCACATGTCTATGAAGGTGAACTTGTCTTTTAAAAACATCATGCTGAAAGGGGTTGGCTCAAAGTTTGATTGAACTTGTCAGTTGTAAATAGTTTGCATCTAATTTTGTTTCTGACTCTCTCTCTCTCTCTCCCTCTTACAATGCAATGAAGTGATAAAAAATTATGTGTTGATGATACTGATGTCCTTAACAGTGGAAAGGAGTGTAGTGTACAATAGGACTCAATTCAGACAGGTCCAAAACAGACATAAAGAACAACAGTGGTTAAATCAAATAGTTTGTGTCCATTAATATACATTTCATGTTTGCAACTCTCTTTCTCTCTCTTTCAAAATGCAATCAAGCAATCAAAAAATTATCTGTTGAGGACGAGTCCCGAGTATACTCAGGCAATCGTCTATGGGAAATGAGTGTTGTAGCAAAATCAAACCTTCCTCAATGGGTTAAGGTATGAAAATTGTTTTTCCAGGAATGATCTGTTAGATATATCATCATTCTGTTGTACAAGTTGATAAGAGACTTCGTTACAAAGGCCTATACAGCTCTGCATAGCCTAAACAAACATATTGATAGGAAAGTGGAAAATATGCTGACAAATTACTTTGTGGAATTTAGAAATTTAAACATTGAAACTTGGTAGATTAGTGGTGTGTCCTCTCATATTCCCTTTAATCCAATTATTGCAGTATAAATTTATTTCTTTGGGATTAGTGCCAAATCTATTCAAGTCCCTGATACAACAGATCATGTTATAATACTTACGTGAATTCTCCAGGAACAACTACGATGGCAAAATCTCCAATACGCAAGATTTGGGTGTCAACAATGTGTGGTGACCAGGCATATGGAAAGTTCATCTGAAATATATAACAACAACAACAAATTGACTGCTTGTATTTCTACAAGAATATCATATCTCATTATTTCACAGTCTGAGAATATATATTTTTGATGTGTTTTGCCTTTTCATGTTCATTTTAATTTCCAGCAATATCATACTTTCTTGGAACGTAATATCCTCAGCTTCCAACCTGAATCACAGTGATACACCAGCAAATGTGATACCATGTATAAAGGGACTGTACAGTACTGGTTGAGGTGAGGATTCAGGTTTATAACATTCCTATAAAGTGAGATGATGAGAAACCTCTTATGAAATATGAAAGAGCATGTAATTTTAAAGAAGGATTCAACATTTATTTGACGAAAATTGGTTTTCAAATGGCTGAGATATCCAAAAAAAATGATAACAATAAAAGGTGACAGGCCACGCCTTTTATTAGATCTCTTTGTTTCACCTTGCTTTTGGATATCTCAGCCATTTCAAAACTGATTTTCATCAAATGAACTTTTGATTCCCCTTAGAATTGCATGCTCTTTGACATCTCATAGAGTGGGTTCTGAATATCTCGCAAAACCTTAAAAGCTAAATCCTCAACTCAACCAGAACTGTACAGTCCCTTTAATGTGACGACATTTACTGCATGGCAAAAGTGATCCAACCTCCATGGGGGTGAAGAAAATGGAAGAAAAAACAAACTTCAAGTGGATTGCTCTACCATCAAAGCTGTTAAAGTAATATTGACTGCAAGTCTATTTTCTTCCTAAATCTTGATAGTTTGCCCCAAGATGAAGACAACTTCAACATGGTACTACCCAAGACAACATTATAACTGTATCACTTGAAAGGAAGGGGCAAGAAATTTAGTCATTATAATCCCATATCAGACATCTGGTGTGAACAATACAATGTTCTTAGTTACCCATCTCCTACCCTCATCATCACTCAAAAAAAAATGTGCCCAAAAATGTAATAAAAATCAAGCTGTGCAAATATTCACCAAGTACACAAACATCTCCAAATCCTAGGAATAACAGATATGAGGGAAGTCTCATTTAGCTGCAAGAGGCTTACGTGGTATGACAAGTTTATTATTTCATCACTATCCTCAAGTTCTTGAAAGACAGTGAATACAAAGTTGTAGTGTGTTGTTGTTTTTTCCCCTCTTTTATCTCCATATGCCAAGTCAAGATTACTAATAAAGTCAGTGAATTTAGAAAAAAAAAAAGAAACATAAGAAGCTCTCCCATTTTGCTAGCATTTACAAAAGAGGGCAATATGCTATAATATTGTCCAGCTCACATTGCTGACACAGAGTGAATGATGTGATTTAACAAACATTCACCCACTATACAATGGCACGACTGTCGGAGGAATATTGGGCTCACCTCACCCGTTGGCAGAAGAATAGGCTTGGGTTTCTGACATTCAATCAGTTCCTTGGACGGTTCCTTGATGGCATCTCTCACCAGATTCCAGAAGAGATTCCCTTCAGTGTCCCCTGAGACAAACAGGTATGGAATTGAATGGAAATGATCCATTGATGTGAAAACAAATTGTAAAGTTGTCTTGAAATGAATTCAAAATAGAGTTGTTCTCCATAATTAGCTGCCATTTCATCATTCTTTGACAGGTATTTTTTTCCCCATCAGGAAGGATAATGTAGACACATAAGTTGTCAGTATCAAATGAAAAGAGTAATATTCATCATGTGTTTTCCTCTACGAACAAGTATGATAATGGGATCTAAACAGAACACAGGAAGGCATTTGAGGGACTACAGGCAGAGACAACTGAGTGATAAGGTTCCACGCTGAAAACATCAACATTACTTGAGCTAATTCAATGACTTGTGCACAGGGGTTGAAATGACTGATTGTCACAATGTATAACCCAATCAAATGATTTCTCCCGCTCAACTGCATTTTGAAGATATCAAACACTCTGCATGTTTTGTAGATACCACGTATGTATCAATGAAGCACTACATAGCAGACAGCACTTTCTGCGTTAAGACATAGGGCGATGAGTTAGCTCTGTCGCTAGCGCGTCTGCTTCATGATCCAAAGGACGTGGTTCGATTCTCGAGTCCAAGTGAGCAATGTTGTGTGTAATCATACCGTACCCTCTAGTAAGAGGCAAAACACTCTGTTCCTCGGATAGGATATAAAATAGAGGTCGTGTGTGTGAGAAAGTCACAACTCATGCTCATAAAAGATCCCACTTCATTTTTCTTTTATTCATCGCAAAGAGCAGGGTGTTTAACTCTTTATGTGCCATGGTGGAAACCCCCTGTGTGCCACATTATTCTGAGACACGAAGGTAGTCGTGCTTTGAGAAAGAATTCTGTTTTTCCAATCTGTATAACTTCTACAAATTTCTGTTAGGATGGGCATAATAGTAGGCAAAGTTAAAGAGGAATGCCAAGCTTCGTTTCAATATAAATTGTATGACGAATCTATTTACAATTTTTCTTTCTTCCATGGGATTCAGTTTTGCTGCTGGTACTACAGACGGTCCTGGGGCAAGTTGAATGACCAGTTGCTACACTAGTATAAAGGCATGACTTTTGCACATAAAACCGTGACAGAAACTTAGAATGTACGAGCAAATCCAGTCGGGAACATCGCTTGATAGTCGATCTCCACATAGAATGCAAGCCGTTTATGAGAGGAACAAAAGCACGAGAAACGCTTTCATTGTGCCGCGGGATTAGCAGTAATTAGCGGTTTATCGGTCGGTCTTGGCGGCTTTGTTTGTTGAGCAGAATATGCGAAGTTGGCAAGCCGTCTACTGAGTCGGACGTGCGAACGTGGCACATAAAGAGTTAATCAGTTGAAGCCTTACATTCAATTGGACCCCAGGGAAGACTAGTTATTGCAGCTGAATACGGGCTATCCAGCCATCTTCTCAGATGGAAATAAAACAAACAAACAAACACACAAACATGCTCACGGAAGGACCTCACTCACAGCTCACCTTGTGTGAAGTCAAATGCCCCAGGACCGTCTGTAGTACCAGCAGCAAAACTGAATCCCATGGAAGGCTTGCATGTCTTACCCTGTCACATTGGCAAGGGGAAAATACAGAAAGTTATGCATCATTTAAACTTACATTCTTCTGCATGACACTGAATCTTCTTGACACTACCACAGTAAATGTGAAAAATTCATATCTCAATCAATATCACACTGAAAATGAGATGTGCAGAACAAAAAGTGAAACTTAACAAGTCTCTATTTCTTAAATGTTACTCATGACTGAGCACATAATTGTTCATTCTTAAGATATTCATATAGACTAAGATTCTATTTTTGCTTCAAGCTATATGGCCTATCAATTTCAGACTTGAGACCACAAATTCTTGTCTTAGATATCATCTGATATGAGTGGTAATACTGACTGTCCTGAAACAATTGTTTCATATTTATATATTCATATACATTCAGATTTGATTTTTGCTTCAAATTCTATAGCTTATCAATCACCAGTGTGGCATATTTTAACCTCACAGAGACTATTGGTAAAGTGCCAGTTTTTGTCTTCATACATCACCTGATACGGGTGCTAATATTCACTGTCTGCTAAACTTGCTGAAAATAAGTGCATATATATACATTGTATAGCTCTTCAGCTTTCCCCTAACAAGATATTGATAAACAGTGCCTCTTTAAACACATACATGTACATATGATCAAAGCTTGAAGAATGTGACAGCTGCTAAACATGTTCATCTTGTAATGAATCTAAACAGGCACTTAAGTGAGAAGGCAATGTCAGCTTTCAGCCAGACAATTATAATTTTAATGCCTTACCAAACTTAACAGGTAAACAAATGTCCTGGACTGACAAAATCAGCATGATTTCACTCTATCTGGACGTAAGGTGATTTTCAAAGCTGCTCTTCAGCAATTCTCTAATAAAGTTGACCATGCCATCAACGTCTGTGTTGAAGTTCCATGGATTATTGTTGAATGCTTACATACTACACTCAGTTCAAGAATCATCCCACATTCACACATGAGATGTACATTATGAGATGTGTACTCACAATAAATGTTGAATTGTACGGAACTGTGACACTGGTCATATCCACATACTGATGAACAAATCCTATGGGTCCAGTCAGCATTTTGGTAGCACTCTTGTATAATTCCTGGAATGAAATGGACGAAAAAAAATTTACCAACAATCACAAAACAATAAAATAAGGCTTAAAAGATTAACCACATTAGACAATTATTAATGTGAATACATAATAGATAGAAAAAAATGAAAGATGTAAGCAATTCAATCACGGAATGTGAAAATTGCAAATGTCAAATTTAACCCTTGATCTTTGAATTTCATCCTACCGGTATCTGTCCTCAATTTAAATTACAAAACAAAATGCTGCCATATTTTTTCAACATTATCTCTGTTTCACAGCTGTTACGACTCAAATGGGCAAATTTTGATTGGTCTGGGGAAAGTGGCATTTGCATTGAGCACTTGCCCTTATGACTACATTGCATGCACATGAATCAAATGCTTACCAACAGCTGGCTCGAAAGGAGTACAAAGAAATGACTATCACCTTGGACACACTGGCACCCGTTTACCTTACAATACACTAAACGCTAAAACTTACTGTGTTAGTGTTTACTTAGTACTTGCTACTTACACTGTATGCCTTACAATACACTAAACACTAATACACTAAACACTTACAATATATTAAACACCCAAGTAAAAACACAAAACAAATAAAAACAAAAATAAAAAGATGCTAGAGAGATATATGGCAGACAACTTTGCAGGTTGTTGTTGCTGGGGGGGGGGGGGTTTTTGTGTTTTTTTTTTTTGCGTGTGTGTCAATATTTCACTTAGGAAATTCATGTCAACTTACCATGGCCTTGTTGAACTGGTTCTCTCCAATGATTCTTGTACTGTCAAACATGTCTTTCCCAGGGCCAAAAGCAATGCACTTCTCATTCTGATTTTACGCAATAAAAAACAAAGCAAAACAAAATGTCAAACAAAACAAAATAACAGTAATGAACTTTCATTTGCGGTCACAAAGGAACCTGCCCCTAGAGAAAACCTATGGTACAAAACCTGAGGGAGAGATGGATTAATGATCACATAAGATTATCTTCATCACTGAATTGTTTATTTTCATGACACCCATCATCATCATCACATCAATGTTTTGCAAATTACAATCACCATCACCAGTGATATTTTCATTCATCATTCTTTCCTTACAATCGATATCATCATCTTCATTGCCATCACCACCTTTCTTCCCACTCTCTTCATCATTTCCATACTCGCTTCAACCGACGATATGTATGGGTATAGGTGTCTCCATTTAGCAGGGCTTCTCCATACAACCACTATCTGAAACTTGATCTTTTCCAGGTAAATTCCTTTTAAAGCCAGCTTTCTACATCTTTCCTTACTGTTTCTCAAAAACCTTCCCCTCAATCTCATTCTTCTAGGTCAACTACAAAGAGAAAAACCTATGTCTTCTAAAGATGACATCTGTTCTCCTACTTGTTCACATCATCCTAGTTTGCTCATATAATCATTATCAGTGTTCTCTTCTCTACATAATTTCCTTCTTTTCTTTTAATCTGCAAAGCAATTTAACAATACATTGCATTTTTTTTCTTCAATCAAACATGTAAAGTTTGAAACACCTGCACAATGCATCAATTTTCATGTTACCCATGTACACCTACTATCAAAGAAATGTATATTACATAGATTATTAGATAGATGATATGCAGAAATGAATGATAATTACGTTGCAGTACACAACTCGAGTGAATCAATAGTTTCATGAAATGTATTTGAATACTAAACGTCAGCATGAATTGCATGAAAAGGTATATTTAATCAGCTTTCAATGCTACTTTCATTTAAGTTCAGTTTGAGAAAGTAAAAAAAAAAGAAAGACAAAAGAAAATCAAATTAATAAATTCAAATTATAAAAGGACAGCGACTCTATACAGGCATGCAGATGAAATTAAGAATGACAAACTGTACCTTTCCGTCACATGTACTGCGGTTTCTGTCGCATGGAAGGCCGGTGTCGATGCAGCGAGCTCCCTGTGTGTTGGGTGAGACATCACCAAGATTGCTCTGGGCAAATGCAGCCACAAACTTTCCCTGATGGTGCATAGGTGAAAAAAAACACACAAGATAATATCTAAATCACAGAAAAAAATAAAATGTGAAACATATCACACAAGGGGGAAATATCTGGGACTAATCCTGCAGATATTTCTCAATCTGTTGAGTACTCATACCTGGAGAAATCCTCATGCCACCAACATTGGAAGTGGCTGTAGAACAGAGCATTTACTCAAGAAAAGAAAATTACCTTGTCATCTGGTGCTGAAAACTGCAAATAATTTAAAACTTTGATGATTCATGGTGACCTCATGAGCCTTTGGACATTTTTTTTGTTGAAGATGACCACAAGACCTGATAAGCACTACCATGTAAAATGCAACTTGGGGAGCATCACACAATTTCACTGCTACACTGGAAGAAGGGAGGGAAGGGACAGGTTGCCATGGAGGGCATAGGACTTTCATTGTGGTTTGTTCTAGGATCAAGAAATCCCCTGCAGAATGTTGCTGCCATAATAAAGTGGGGGGGGGGGGGGTGGTTGAAAAGTATTCTAATTAATGGATGTTTCATTCAGGTGATCTGTGAAATATTCAGTTCCTTCTTCTGCACTGTAACATTTGAGGATCTATTTCAGAGCCTTAGTCTGAACTAAACTGCATGCATTACCTGGTATTTGTCGCTACATAGGACAAGGTCGGCAAAGTGTTTTTGTTGTCAAAGGCTATCTTTCATCCTCAGGTTGTCTATAATGTCAGAGAGCACTACAAAACTCCCATATTCACACACATGTGTTTTAAGGTTCTGAAACTAACAGTCAATGAATGGGGATAACCTAATCCCCCTAATCCCTTCATTGTCTTTAAGTGAAAATTTCATACTGTTAAAACCCTAGTAGATAGCCCTATTCTCTGGTACAGCAAAAAAAAATATTGGAGTTAGGGTAGGGAGATATATAAAGTGAATTGCACTAAATTGACTTGGCAAGTAACACAGTCAAGTGCATAAGCTTGTACAATGTACAGTGGACTCCCGTTGTAACGAAGTGCTCGGGACCAGCATGTCTTTCGTTATATTGAAATTTTGTCATAACCAAACAAACAATAAAGAACATTGAGCTGATAATGATGGGACCTACATTGTCACTTCGTTGTA
The DNA here is from genome assembly GCF_040938485.1 of Diadema antillarum. Lineage (NCBI taxonomy): Eukaryota > Metazoa > Echinodermata > Echinoidea > Diadematoida > Diadematidae > Diadema > Diadema antillarum. The sequence continues at coordinate 691,381 of NW_027271688.1, read as the reverse complement.
ACTGGAATTTTGTTTTCGTTTTTCGTTATAATGGGAGTGCACCCTAAAAGATTTACAAAAGGGTGCATCATCCTACGGATCTAGCCTGATGCCACCTGTTAGATGGAGAGCCCCTATTAGATGAATAAAAACCAGCTGATATCAGCTGGGTGCCGTGCTTCTTCACCCACCCTGCCGGGCAGAGAGCCAGGGTTGAAGTGCTTCTCCATCAGCTGTGAGGCGTAGCCCTTGTTGTCGCCGCTGATCAGAGAATTGGTGTTGTTCATACTGGTACCGTGCACCGCAAACCAGCTGTCACCACAAAGAAAGGAAAGGGGGTGGGGATGTTGAAAGATAAGTGAGTATTTTATTCTTAAATGAAGCAAGAACATTATTCTTATTGGGTTCTTTTTTAGCAAAGTGCCGATGCTCAGGAGAAGCAACAGATTTTCTGATACAGATAACTATTTTGTTTGCAATAAACTGAAGCAGCATCCCTCTAACATCTTTATCATTAAATGTAACTCATTTTTCAACACACCTGAGCACAGCATTTTCACCAATTACATTCAATTCTGTCATATGGCTAAAGGTTGCTACCGGAACAATTTTGTCCTCAAACTGATATAAAATACTGTTGAGCAAAAATTCAAAAGTAAATTAGTATTCAAACTAACAAATGGTTTTTTTTGTGCGTGTCTTCTATATTGCCGTTGATTAACGAATTGCCCTTCATTGATGTAAATACAATTGTAAGCACAGACTTCAGTGTTTTAGAAGAAGCCATTATAAAAAATCATGAGCAGATATGCTCGTGCTGGCCTTGAACCAACAATCTCCTGATGACTAATTAGACTCCTCCTCATTACCAGCTGATTTGTTAATAAGTTACAATAACTAGTAGTTGAAAAAGAAAGAAATGGCACTGTCTGCATGACAGGCGCACTGCAAATGTCTATTAAGATCTGACTGCACTTGACCAAACGTGGGATGAAAATCCAGACACATGTCTCAGTATACAAACAAAAAAGCATGCCCCACAAACACATGAGTAGTAAGCTAAAGTGGTCACTTCCTGTGACTAGCAACAGCTGATAGATGGTTTCAACGAAGCGAAAGGTGCTATGCAGAAGGAGAACTCACTTTATCATTCCAATGTCTCCTCCGTCAACGTCTTGAAGCTTCAGTACTGTCATCAGTTTGTCGACGTTATACTTGTACCTGGATAGGAAGGGACGTAAACATTGAGTATGACATCTCAACAATACCACATTTAATATACACGAAGTGTGCACTGTATGTAGCTCATGCTCTATATCATTCTGCATCTCAGTTCTCCAATGCTATTGATGCAAAAAAAAGGGATACTGTAAGACCAGAAATTTTCGCATGCATTGTAATTTCATGAATTTTGCAAGAGCCAAGATTTGCAAAATCAAAATGCATGCCAAAGTTCTTGTCTACACTTTTATGCACTGCATGCCAGTGGCAATTCCCAAAAATGTCATGCCACGAAAAGGCATCGGCTCCTACTTGTGAAAATTTTGCATTGTATGTCACAGACATTCCTTGCTGTACAATACTGTTTATGTCCGAACACACTGTCTTAAACTCCTAATGCCACATTTGTACCGAGTGCAATGCCTACGAAACCGATAGCACAACTCACTTTGCCTGTTCTTCCTTTGGGTTGTTCTCGTATGCTGTGGGGCTGCGATTGATGTTAGAGTCCAGCAAGATCCCGTCGTTGTAAAAGATGTTGCCGGGTACCATCGAATTATGCGCCATCTCAACACTCTTGATGACAGAAATATAGTGAAACCAATGATATATTGAACACATCTCTATGAATACCCATTTCTCTATGAGACTGTGCAACTTTTGAGAAGAAACACGAATTAAGACATTATGAATTTAAACATATATCTTCATATAATCTTGCTTGATTACATTGCAGATTACTGCACCAAGCTCATTGACATGCTACAAACATGAGCAACAATCAATGACATGACAGTGACAACAAGGAAAAGTAGAAATTACGCGGTGCGTAATATATGTCCCCGCCGGAAGTAGCATTTTGTAACAAAATGTGCAATATAGGTAAAAAATCAAGGTCAAAGGTCAAAGAAGTCAAAGGTCAAAATTCTGTGTAGAAGTTTTGAAGCCCTCACCTAGTGCCATCACATAAAGCAAATGGAATCGAAATTGGGTTAGAAATGGCGAAGGAGTAGCATTTTGTAGCCAATGTACAATATAGGTCAAAAATCAAGGTCAAAGGTCAAAGAAGACAAAGGTCAAAGTTCTGTGTAGAAGTTTTGAAGCCCTCACCTAGTGCTATCACATAAAGCAAACGGAATCGAAATCGGGTTAGAAATGGCGAAGGAGTAGCATTTTGTAGCAAAATGCACAATATAGGTCAAAAATCAAGGTCAAAGGTAAAAGAAGTCAAAGGTCAAAATTCTGCGTAGAAGTTTTGAAGCCCTCAACTAGTGCCATCATATAAAGCAAACGGAATCGAAATCGGGTTAGAAATGGCGAAGGAGTAGCATTTTGTAGCAAAATGTACAATATAGGTCAAAAATCAAGGTCAAAGGTCAAAGAAGTCAAAGGTCAAAATTCTGTGTAGAAGTTTTGAAGCCCTCACCTAGTGCCATCACATAAAGCAAACGGAATTGAAATCAGGTTAGAAATGGCGAAGGAGTAGCATTTTGTAGCAAAATGTACAATATAGGTCAAAGGTCAAGGTCAAAGGTCACAACTGAAATTCTGTGTAGAAGTTTTAAAGCTCCCATGTAGTGCTATCATATAAAGCAAACAGAATCAAAATTGGCTCATAAATGACAGAGAAGTAGCAAATTGAACATTTTGATCACACACGGACGCACACACGGACGGACGCACGGACGGACGGACGCACAGACACACACACGTACGGAGCCCGTTTCATAGTCCCCTGCTCGAACTCGTTCGGCGGGGACAAAAATTTGCTTTCTGGACAAAACTCTGTATGACTGCTGTACGGTTTAATTATTAGGCAAAAAGGGTGACTCCAGTGTCCAACATAAGAAAATTGTTGAACATATTACATAGCAATATCAAATGTGGTACCACTAGCTAGTTATTTTCAGCATATTTTGTACACTTTGAACACAAAACAGTACCTGCATGTTCTTCTCTCGGACTGATATAATTTCGTGCAAACCTCAAGATAATGTACAGCCGTGCTTCTTATCCCTTTCGAGGATGGACGGAAGGATGGAAGTTTTTTGAGGCCCAGTTAAACATGTAGATCGAATACAAATCTTTTTTTCATTTTAAATTTGGAAAGACATCCCAGCACAACTGCGAGAGCTTCATGGCCCTCTTGTTGAGAAGCTTTGATGTAGAGCATCTATAGTGAGTAGTATGTTTTACAAGTGAGGTGTGCATAAGAGTTCCCAACAATCAAAAGGCCTTGATTTCATACACACTGCCACAAAATACTCCACACATAGGTCTGCCATATTTGGCTCATCCCCAAGTATAACTCTCAGGTAAAAACAATTCACATATGTTAACCACTGTGTTCACACATTTTTGTCAAGGGTCAAATTTCCTGATGTGTTTATTTGTCCTAGGTAATCAGTATTCTTCTTGATCCAAGTCTGATAACAAGTAACAGATGACTTTTGGCCATTTTGAATGCTTATTCAATGTATAACAGGAGTATAAACAATGAGCCCTATCTTTAAAATCCTAAGTGACCTTTAGAATGGATACATTGTGATTGAACCAAAATAAACAAACGAAAACTAAGTGGTTACGTAGATTGGTGGGCGTAAGCACATTTTGTTTTGGTTAAGTTCAGGCTGTAACATACTAAAGATTCAGATTGAACTTTTCATTTGTAAAGGTGAAGGAGATATACGGATTTTGATTTGACTGCACATCAATTTGGTCTTCCTGCCATGTTTCTATACAATTTCATTTCAAATATTTTCACTTTCAACAAAGAGTGTAAGCATGAAGAAAGAAAAAAAACGATATAAATACTATACATACATCAAAATACAATATAAACACAATAAACAATTTGGCACATTTCAGCTAGCTGATTCAAATTATTCATGATGGATGTCCTGAATCTGGACAAAACCTGTAAGTTTTGACAAACTTAACTGAAATAAAACAAAACATCATCACAAACCAACATCTAGGTATTAGAATGGAAATGCTCAAATTGTTAGAATTCGAGGTTTGTATTCAATTCACATACATGTACATACATGTAGATCCTTGAGTAAATGTCAAAAATAGTTGCCTGTGACAGATACAAAATGTAGTTCTTTCTTTTTATTTTGCTTTTAAGAAAAAGCTTCATAGATATTAGGATATAATCTTTGGAAATGTGTTTAATTCTACAATGACAAGTAATCTGGGTTCTCTAAGCTAATTTCATGTTGACATAGATGTCCCCATAAGAAATCTGCACCACAATGGACTTCCCTTCCTCGTTTTAAGAAATGCTACGTATCTTGACCATGACTTGTGTAATACGTCATTTCTGAAAATACCCATTAAATCCCCAAATTACAAATCCAAATAATGGATAAAAAAATTAATACAATCAAGTTATAAGCAGGAGGGAATGCACCAGATGTAAAATCTTTCCATTCCTACACTCTATAAGAAAGGTGATCACACATTTATAGTGCTTTTAAACATTTTTCTCACCTTTACAATGCCCTTCACCATGGCCTCAAACGTTTCCTTGATGAAGCCAAGAGAGGTGACATCGAAGAGGACAAACTGCAGGAAGCCGGCCGGCCCCGAGTGACTGTGAGTGCCACTGATGGCAACGTTGGTTTCATTGTACAGGCCACCATACATGGCTTTGAGGCGTCGCACAACCTGGTTTCAATTGTTCCATATAAAGGGGCAAATTTCTTTAATATTCATAAGCAAATGTCACATTTGATCTGAGATATCAAGAAAATCCAACTACACTTTTTGTATGTTGCTTGACATATTGGCTTGATTGGCACTCTATTCACTATCAATTTTGCCAATCAAATAAAAAAACTTTGTGTCATATAATAAATTGAAACATCATGCAATCAAATATATCAAAAGGGAATTTAAGAGAAATTGAAATACATAATTTGTACATCCCATGGCACATTTGAATGGCAGATGCAAATGTTACGTCTGATATCTAGTAAACATGTTACTCTGTGCATCTAATGTAATATGAAGTACCACCTCAAGATCCTGAAAAGCCTTGGATGTGCAACTTTTAGATGATTGCATGTAAACTGCCACTACCAAGCGATTACAGTTAGATATATCTCCACATCCATTCATCATTGCATAATTTGTGCACAATCAAATACGGTAAGACTATCTACTACAGACCCTTCATCCATTTCTTTGCTAGGATTTCTGAGTTTGAAGTCAAAACTACAGCAGTTAGCACATCAAATGACTTTAACTGATAAAACAAACAACAAACAAACAAACAAACAAACAAACAAACAAACAAACAAACAAACAAAAATAAACAAAAAAGAATCACCTCAAGAGTCACACCCTGATCCTGCATCCCAGCATCAATGCTGATAAACACAAAGCGATTATGATTCTGGCGATCTGCTATCACAAAGGCCCGGCTGAAAAGTCGCATTGAGATCCCCCCGGCAGTCTGGCTGGGATTTGCGTATCCCATCTTTTTGGAGAGATAGGGAAAAAAGTAACAAAAAAAAAAAAACAACAACAGAGACATCAAGACCCATAAAGCAAAATAAATGGCTTTACACAAACACTTGCATAGTAGACAGATTCTGATCATGCAGGCACTTCAAAATGATGTCAAAATCCACTGAGCAAAAGAAGCTGGGAAAGCCAAGAATCAAAATTTGGTACAAATCATTTTTGATATGAATGCATCAGGCATGGACAGCCAGCAATCACTATCAGAAAAACCACAAATTAAATGATGCAACAACTATCAGAAATCTGCCGACTTGCTAACTGATTTGTGATGAAGGTGGTTGATATGATATCACGCATCATGGTATGGGACATCATTCAAATCAAACTGTTACATTAATTTAAAACAAATCATATCTATATTCATTCACGGTATCATTTACACACTTGTACAAGATACTATTGATGCATTAAAGGAAACCCAAACCCAATGAAAAATGCGGATTGAGTGAAAGCAGCAACATTAGTACAACATGTCAGTGAAAGTTTGAGGAAAATCGGACAATCGATGCAAAAGTTAAGAATTTTTAAAGTTTTGGTAAATTGGAAACGCTGGATGAGGAGACTGCTAGAGGTTATGACGTACATGTATGTGTGGACAACAATATAAAAAAGATTAAGGGAATTCCACAAAAATTCATTTTTCGCAAAAATTACACATTCCATCAACTTGATACTGACATATGTTTGACGGGTAGCAATTATTCCCCCTGCTTTCTGAAAGCGGTTAGTCAAGTGCTATGCTTCATTACGCTAGAAAAGTTAATTTTTGTGGAATGTTCTTTATATATTTTCTTTATATTGTTGTCCACACATACGTCATAACCTAGCTAAATGTACGTGGGTCTATAGTCTCCTCATCCAGCGATTCCTTAACACCAAAACTTTAAAAATTCATAACTCTGGCATCAATGTCCAATTTTCGTCAAACTTCACTGATCAATGTGTTCTACTAATGTTGCTGCTTTCACTCAATCCACATTGCATTGGGTTTGGGTTCATTTGCTTTATTTTAACCAACTTCACTGCCGGGCAATTTCAACATCATGTAATAAACGTTTTGTTAGATGATACACTTCAAATTTGACTGAATGACGTGGTCTTAATTTAGCTCCTGTGCTGGCTTTTACCCTTGATAATTATTAATTAATAATGTGATGGCAATGGCAATCTCCCTATAGCTATGCCATATAAGGATTCTGTAGTCTGTACCGGTATGTCTAATTCACAGACAACAGGGAATAATTTTCCCTCTTGAAATTGAATAGCAATTTTAGTTGATAGTGATACATTTTGAACAAAATGGTGTACAAGTCTATGCAATGAAATTGCTATGCAAATGATTTTTTGCATAGCAGTCATACGAAAATGCATAGCAAACTGCTACGCAATACCAGGAAAATTAATTCCCTGAGACATTTAAAATTTAAATCAATTTTTACTAAATATTGTTAAACCTGTAACATGTAGTCTAGACTAGACGGAGACGTTACTGTGCACAGTGTTAGCTAAAATCTACTAGTATTTACGTCGAGGGCATATAAACAAGGAACTCTTAGACTGATAAGATACTTACAAAGTTTACATCAGCAGCTGGGCCCGTGATGTCTGCGATGCCAGCACCGAGAAGATAGTGCGGGTCCGCTGGGAGCGGGGTCGCCATCGTCGTCACCGTAATGGTCACGTCGGTCGCTGCGTTCGTTGTTCCCGTGCTGGTCGATGTATTTGTAGTCGTTGCACTGCACGCATTTATAGTTATCAGCGTGGCGAATGAAAATGCAAGCATGTAGAAATGCATGATGATCCTATTCATTCTCTTCTCTCCCGAAAATTATCACATAGGCCGCTAGTCCTTGTAAATTGTCTGCGGTACAGGAGTGGCTCACCTCCCTGTTAATACAGCGGTGCACACAATGCATTCAAGTCTCTTCCAAAGATCACCCATACCATTTTTACCATCTAGCGCCAGCTCAACAGCGTACTGCATGCTCATCAGTGAACACGAACGCCTGCATCACGTGCGAATAATCACCGATCAGGTGACTAAGCCCAGTGTTTCACACAAAATTATTGACCATGGCCTTTCCGTGAATTCTGAAGTCAGACAGACCATCATCAGATGGAGCGTTATAAAAACTTTCCAGTGATACCTCACTTCTTGTAACATAACAAGAAATATGCGAGAAGTTATGATTTAGAATATTAATTCAGCATTTTCTTATTATTTTCTTTGTTTCTCAGGAGCTTTAATAGCAAATTAACTCGTTGTGCGATCAATGTGATTCCAAATATTCTCAGGCGTGAAGACCCCTTGTCATGCAATTCTGGTTTTGTGTCCATGATAATGACTTTCATAATATGTTGATATATGACTAGATTGGTACACCATAAAGCAAGGTATTGTTCGATTGAAATATGCATCATTTTTTGTTCTTTTAATCAAATAAATCATTCCGAACAGGTTTTTTTCTTCAATTTTGGGGGTAAGCTGCATAACATACAGGCACTGTGATGCTTATTTCAACTTGACTTTGCCGTTGATGACATATTCGTGCAAGGCACGAAGAGAGTTGTTGTTGTTGTTGTTTTTTAGGGGTGGAGCAGGTTGTTGGAAAAAAAAGAGTGGAAATAAAACGATTAAAAATCCGCGACATATCATTTTGATAAAAGAATCTAACATCTAAGATTTTGTACACATGCTGTTCCAAGTCTTTAAATGACATTAAAAGACAGGGCAGAAATGGGAGGCGGCGGGAATGCATTATTTTCTTCGCAGATCGCTAGACGACAATAGAGACAAACTAGCGATCGGATGTTGTGTATATAACACCTAACGTCGTCGCATATTATGCATCACGTCGACTTCGATCTGTTGACTTATACATGAGAAATAGGCCTATATAGGAATGTTACAAAGCACACATTTGACGAAACGGTTCTTGTTGGATTACAAAATATTGAAAGTAGGCCTACAACCGGCCCAACTTATTGTGTTAACTGTTAAAGATAATTGAATTCTATAGTGCAGTAGTTTCCTTATTGATACATTTTCTGCTATTAGTAGGCCTATAATATACGAAGGGATTTATTTCTCTGCGTCTCTCTCCCTTCCTCTCTCTCTCTCTCTCTCTCTCTCTCTCTCTCTCTCTCTATGCAGCACACTTAAACACACACATAGTGCGAGTGATTTATACCCACGCACAATGATTATTTTCTTATTTCATGTCAAAGAATTTGGGTCTATGTTGACGACTTATTTCTCCACTGGCATTCTCAAAAAGAAACTCAAAACCCGCTTATTTCAAGAACAGAACCGATGATTATTCATTGTGGATTATTTGTATTCGTAGTTAATTTATATGTTACATTGTTCTCTTTTGTTAATTGTAGAGTGCCTCTAAACATTTTCGTCTTAAGCGTTAATTACATTTTCCATGATTGTTATCATCATTTTTATCATTTCTGCATGCGCAATGCACATAAATAGTGAAATATACAAATGAATATAAGTAAATCTTTCAATATTAGAATGACTGGATGGATTATTTAGTTGAATATCGGAGTTGCAATTTGACGGTATTTCAATTTTAACATGTCCATTCATATGCATGTGTACGTGCATGATTTTCTTACTTAAAGGGAACCAAAACCCAAACATAAATGTGGATTGAGTGAAAGCAGCAAATTTTGGTAGAACACATCAGAGAAAGTTTGAGGAAAATCCGACAATCGATCAAAAAGTTTTTCGATCAAATTTTTTTAAAATTTCGGGGCAGTCATTGCTCGAAAAGGAGACTACTCCACTTCATTATTTAATGTATGGACAACAATGTAAATATAAAGAAAATTATACAGCACTCGACTTACCTCATTCAGAAAGCAGGGCAATTACCCTTAACATATACGTCAATGACAAGTGGATGGAATGTGTAGTTTTCATGAAAATGAAATTTTATGGAATTCTGCTTGTATTTTCTCTATATTGTTGTCCAAAATGATGTAACGAAGTGTAGTCGTCTTCGAATCAAGCGATGGTGGTGCCGCAGCTTTTAACTTTGGAATCGATTGTTCGATTTTCCTCAAACTATATACTAATATTGCTGTTTTCACTCAACCCACATTTATATTTGAGCTTTGGTTCCCTTAAGTGAAATAGGCAGTCACACGCGGGTATATGTCCAGGGTCAATTTATGTAGCCTAACTATTTTTGATCGTATTATTGTTTTCACAGGAAATCGATAGAAAGAGAGGGGAGGGGAAGAGAGATATGTTATTAAGGTGCATTCATAATATGCATGCACATATAATAGGCCTAATGTACAGCCAGCTATGCTATCTACCAAAATTATCAGTATATCATATGCATATAGGACTAGGTACATGTAGGCCCTATAATCTGTATAATTAATGGTTTTTGACGTGTACTACTTGATCTTTGAACTTCTCTGCTGGTACTTATACCACTCCGTTCTTGAGAAGAATTGATGCCTGAACACTGTGACGCAACAATCGACGAACAGTGTGCCACAGACACTCATCATCAGCCTTCATTCCCTGCCGTTTGCAGCACTGGATAACACCCGACTACTAGTAGCTCCGAGAACAACAAAGGTAGGTATCGTAAGTTTTTAGTACGACAGGTTGATTGTATTATATAGGGCCTATATAGATGGTGATGGGTATCTTGTTCATTTTCAGCGGGTTTTGGCGTCGTCATAAACCAATTATGGACACACTTCTGATAGGTCAGTGCAATGTAATTATCCTCATTGAACAGACTGCAGGTCAGTCGCGGTGCGAACAGAGGCGTGTAATACAATACGGAAAGAATGCATTGTGTAAACGCTCTATAGGTGCATGGAGGCGACGTTATAAGGTGCCAGAGAAGCGTGTGTTTAGAAGTTGCCGATAGGTTCTTTCAGAGAATCCAGTACCATTTATTACAGACGTAACGACGCTTTAGTTTTCGTGCAAATTGACTCGTTTTTAGTCAGGATAATAATGGCTGATGAGATCTCGTCTTGTTTATCGCGTACGGGGAGTCATGATAGTGTTTGCTGAACATATCCAGCAGGTGATGATGATTGTAATTTTATTGTAGCTGTGCAATTTTAAATTCCACGTTAACTTGGATAATACTCGTATAATTGTGTAAATGGAAGACTGTTCAGTCTACACGGGCAGTGAGTTAGCGGTACGAGCCGTACTGTCTTGCGTTGTTAAAACTTATTCTCGATAACACATTGTAATCATGTAATGTGTAGTCTGTAGGCCTATACAGACTACGCATACAGTACATGACTGCAACAATAAACACACGCACAAACAAACAAAAATGTGGAAGAACATTGTTGCAGCATTGTCGGTACTACTCAGGGCTACCATGTCATATTGTTGTTGTTGTATTGTGTTCTGTAAAAACAAACAAACAAACAAACGAAAACCAGAGAAATGTGAGGTATTATAGATAACGATTTCACATGACAAAATACAGAAATCAGGGAGTAACCATGCAGGAATAATGATTTTCTTCATACAATATCAGTAGTCAAAATCATGCTTGTATAATCATTATCACCATACCTAAGGTATGACTTAAAATGTTATACGATGCTCTCCTGAAACTCAGATAAGATAGCTACTACCGTTTCAAGTGTGATTTGGCATTGCTATATTCCTCCTATTAACTATTGAACAGTTCGTCGATTTCACTTGCATTTTCAGATCCTTCTTTGACATCATACAGTCATACCCCGCTCACCGGAGCCTTGGGGAAACAAGCCATGGCGGCATCTGCGTCCTCTGCCGTACCGGATCGCGCCAACGAACCGTACCTAGCAGATGCCACCCTCCAGTTGCTAGGCAACACCAACCTCACTCATCTCAACTTTCTCGAGTCAGACGGCGGGGATGGCGGCACGGGGAAGGGTAGGCAGCTCTTCAAGGCCAAGGATCTGTGGCGGGAAAGCGGTGCAGTCGTCCTGGCGGTGAGGCGGCCTGGATGATCCTTGTGCAAAGGGGTGAGTGCGTAGCATATAATCGCGAGAACGTCAACGACTGCTATTAATGATAATGTCAAACAAGAAGATATTTTAAGAAAGGAGCAAGAAAATATGAAGAAGGAGATGGTGATTATACTACCTATGAAGGGGAAGTAAAGAGGGAGAGAGAAACGCAATGAGAAGTTGAAAGAAAAAGAAAAGTATAGGTAGTAAAGTTACAGTGACAACACACCAGTGAGAGCACACCAATTCATATATTAGACTTCGAATACAATGATTTCGGCAGAGGCCTTTGAACGTGAGATCAGTTTTAGAGTTCTCAGTATATTCCCTTAAGCAAGAGGATTGCACTGAATTATGATTGTTATTATTATTAGTAGAATAGAAACAGTTGTAATACTAGTGGTGATAGTAGAAGTAGAAGTAGCAGGGGGTGTTTCATAAAGCTGCTTGTAAAGTTACGAACGACTAACGAGTGACTGATGATCAGTTCTGATGTGCTACTTATCAGAATTTCCATATTCAGCACAAGAACTGATCACCAGTCACTCGTAAGTCGTTCGTAACTTTACGAGCAGCTTTATGAAACACCCCCCAGTAGCAGTAGTAGTAGTAGTAGTAGTAGTCGTCGTAGGTAGTGTAGTAGAAGTAGTAGTAGTAGTAGTAGTAGTAGTAGTAGTAGTAGTAGTAGTTGTTGTTGTAGCTGCATCAGCAGTATAACAGTGGATAAACGTACATGTATAAGATTTGGATATAAATGACTTGAAGAATTTATGATCGTTATTCTGATGTGATGTATGGAGAATAGTAACGAAAAAGTTATGACAAGGAAAATGTTAATTAGCAGCTGTGTTTGTATGACATACTAAAATAGGAAGCATCAAGAAAGAAATTAGGTTGTAAACATTGGTCCTTCACGGTTCGAATCTGTGAACAACGCATGATTCCATCATAATTATGCTTATATTCCTGTGATTTCTGGTAGGAAGCCCGTACGGTTTCCTCTCTCAAGCCCGAGCTGGACGCGCGAGGCATAAAGCTGTACGCTGTCCTCCGGGAATCTCTGGGTTACCAGGACTTCCTACCTTTCTTCGACGGAGAAGTCTTTCTTGATACAGAGGTACACATTGCTCATTAAAACTTATCATGATTTTGTAGGTGTATACGTAATCCCATGGGATTGCAAGCGAAATCAAAGGGTCTCTAGAAGACATCAAAGAGTTTCAAGGGTATAGACGTTTATATGTTCATGATGCATCAGTGACAAGACAAAGTGGACAACAACAGTGGATTGACAGTCACATCATTGTCAAAGATATGAGCTTGTGCATGTGTGTGTGTGTGTGTAGAAATATCATTTTACGCGAAACAGTTTCCGTGTATTCTTACTTAATTCGACATCAGAAACGAAATCGAGGTAAAACTCATAACAGTACACATTACATGGTTTATTCTACGAGATGCTGTAAAGATCAACACTACATTACTAGTCAAGTGACAGTGTATGAATATTGTGGTACACGTACACATCGTACTAGTATTTGATTTCCTTAGAGCACCATTGTACATAAGCACGTCCCAGAGATTTTTACCAAAAGAAATGATACACTTTGTTCCAACGTTCCCTCCGCGACAGATGAAGTTCTATGGGCCGAAGTTTCGAAAGAGGGGGTTCTTCGACATATTCCACAAAGGTGTCTTCTCTATGGGGTGGAAGTACAGAAAGCAAGGAATCCCCCTCAACTTAAAAGGTAAGACGTCAACCCAATTAATGATTATGATAGTTGAATTAATCTGCTTCATGACTTGCATCGATGTGGGAAAGCAATATCATGCGCTTCCATCACTCGACGAGAGACATTGTGTGATAATTTGACAGTTTGCGTTGACGCAGAGTCTTACTGTGCTCGATTGTTTTAGCAAATCAATTCATTGTGTATTGACGAAGGGGAGACATTATATTAGCAATGGACTTGAGTCTGAGGATAATAATAATCAGGAGTCCTAGTTTCGCTCTCGGTTGAAGTGTCCTTTGATTCAAAGTAGCGATGGAATTCTTATAGAGCATTGAAACATGTTAAAGGGGTACAAGGCGACTGCCCGTAGGACACCGTTTTGATTAAATCAAGCATCGCAGTTGATAATCGGCCATGCAAGACATCTTGATGCAAGAGAACAGATATAATGACGCACTTAATTCTGAGGCTAACCTTTCAGTATACCTGTATGATACAGTTACGTTTGTAGCTTGTATACTTCGGCAAGAAATTTTACCTCCATGATAATCAGTGTACTATAAAATGTGTACGTCAATCGATATACTGCTTGGGCACGTACCGCGTTGCCGTTGCACAGAAATGTCTTCAGGGCATAGGGATTTCAGATTCTTGTAATACAAATGTACAATAATGGTTAAACTCCGGATAGCTTTGTTTATAGGGCCACAGCACACTATACGGCTATCCTTCGCACGACTTAAAGCGACTTTGGATCTGAAATAAACAAACGTGTTTATTCTGAGGCTATTCTATGATTTATTTCGGATTCAAGGTCTGTCAATCGTGCGACCAAAAGTCGTATAGTGTGCGGCGGCCTTCAGCCCGTCGATAATTGCAGAATTAGCCCTGATACAATGAAAAGTATAGAATATGAGATGGGTCAACAATGGAAGAGGATCAGAGCATTCGCTACTCGTTATTATGACATTGACAGTGAAGATGCAATACATGACATGAACTTTCAGCAGATACGTTCTTTTGTAACCATTCCTATACCATCTACAGGTGACGGCTGGACTCTAGGGGGCATTTTCGTCGTCGGACCCGGCGACACTGGTCTCATCTACGAGTATCCGAACAAAACCTTCGAAGATACGGTGGATACCAAAAACGTCATCGAGGCAGCCAATAAGATCAGGCCAATCGCAGAAGCAGAGAATTAATTTCATACACTGCACGTCATCACAGACACATTTACCGATAGGTTCCTGATTTGCCGAAATTAGACGTAATGAGTTATTACCTTCAACGATGTGAATCCATTACCGTGTCGCACTCATGGATTGACAATAATGAATGGCCAGCCACAGTTATACTATTTTAGCAAATTCAAGGAAAATATACGTTGGTAAAGCGGGGTTCCCACTATCGTGCGATCCTTTGCGAACGCCACGATTGGACATTCGTAACTGATCGTGGAAAATTTGTTGAACTTGTCTGAAATTTCACGTTTGGATACGAGGTTATGCGAGTCAATACGTGTTGGTCCGCTGGGATGCGATATGGTCACGATTGGGCTATTTTAAGCAATACGATCTATCACGATGTGGTCTCCGATTCAAATATGACCCAATAGGATTGTTCCGATTGAGTCTACGATTGGTTTCGATCTAACACGATCATTACGATCGGGATCCCCGATCTGGTGCGTGCAGCTATGTTCTGATACGTTTTAGTACGAATACCGCGAAGCAATGCGGGCTGTTGAGATAAGATACGATATCTTTCACGATCGGGATCAAAAGCGACTCGATTTAAGGCGCGATTGGACCCGAATGGGAATATTATAGTCCGACTGACAATGTCTTTCATTATTTCTATAACTTCTGAAGAGTGATTAGGCCTATTTATCCACAACCATTGATGATGGCAAGGGTTGACTGATTGAGGATGATGACAACGTGACCTTTGCAATATTGCGAATGACGATTACGTTATCATCAGAGAGAAAGCAGCGCCTAGGCCAGCCACAACGTCAGAAAATCCCTCTTCTAATTCAACCTAAAGATTATTGAATCGACATGCTCGTCCTCATCACCCCCTCCCCCCCCCCCCCCCAAAAAAAAATAAAATAAAAACTGCATACGCAAGATCAAATCATTGCCCCCTCTCCCCCCCCCCCCCTCCCCCCCCCCCCCCAAAAAAAAAAAAAAAAAGAAGAAGAAGATAAAGACAAAAGGTGTTCGCCTTCCTTTGAAACACATGAAGAAAATATGATGAAATGGAAGCTAAAAAAGAGGATTGGATCTTTTTGAATGCTGGCTCAGTATAAGAAAGTTGACCGAACTTATAGTATTGCTTATGTGTTTGATTTCATATTCGCATAGTATGTATATATGCCTTTGTATTTCAAAATGTCGTTATCTCATGGGGTATTGAAAGTTTGGTGGGTTTGGCTTGATAAATAGTTTTATTTAACAGTATTTAACAAAACCGATATACACACAACAGAGAAGTAACTCACCTAAAATAAAGTCACTTTTTAACACAAAATAAGTTTGAAGCAAAATTATTTCGCTGGGGTGTTGCTACACTTATTAACTAACCTCTATGTGAAAAATGACAGTGATCTTTATAGTCATGTATGAGTGACAATGGTCACTTTTCAAAAGTCACAAAAGTTTTCGTGGGGTGTGAGAAACATTCTGCTTCCGGTGAATGTTTCAGTGGTGTTGTTTTAGGATTCATTGTGCCAGCCCTCTTCTATTCAATATCAACCGTACAGTTTTGCAGTTTATGCTCCATCTTTAAAGTGTACATGCTTACTCAATGAAGACACAACTACTCTTTCTTATGCTCACTTGACATGGGTTGCTAGATCTTAGCTGCATTATCTGACAACAATCTTAAACTAAATGGATTTTGCAGTTTAATGAGAGTAGACACAGCTATTTTCCTCTAAAAAACCGAAACCACAAAAAACAAAACATGAAAAGTGTCACAATAGATGTGAAGGGGTCAAATGATGGATGATGAAACAACAACAGCGATTGATAATTATATGCAATACACAAGAAACAATACTTTACCCCCCCCCCACCAAAATAAAAAACAACAACAACAAACAAACAAACAAACAAACAAACAAACAACCCAACAAAAAAAGTAAAAAGTAAAAGTAGTTCTAAAAAGTAATCAAATTTGCCTTTGATGTGTGCTCACTCATGCACGATTCAGGAAATCATTCTCATTTTTATACTGACCTTAGTCAATAGGTGCAGACATACCACAGTCGTATTAGTTTTGCTATTTTTTTGTTTGTTAAAAAATTACCCCAAATTGATTACGGGGAACTCCCTTTTTTGTGCGTCTGTGTTATGGTAAAACTATGTATAGTAATAATAATGATATGTATAAAAATATCTAATACTCGCGGAATACAAAATATGTACGATCTTGGAGCAAAATAAGGGCAAATATAAAACAAAAGAAGAATAAACATATACATATAAGTAGGAGGGAAGTGAAAAAGTCGATCCCGATCAACACGATTAAGAAGCACGATTAGATGAGATTTGCTGCGTTTTGATACGATCCAAGACAACCTGATGCGATGATCACGATCAACAATTAATCGTGTTAATCGTAGAAAATTTTTGAACCGTCCAAATTTTTTCTACGATTAATGCGATTGCCACGACTGACGTCAAGATCTGATAAGATTTGATAAGATCACCACGATTCCTTCACGATTGGCGCCACGATTTCAATCGTGGCGCCAATCGTGATAGTGGGAACCCCGCTTAAGGAAAGTAAGTATGTCACAACTCAAAACGACATTTGACATTCCTATTCCATCTTAAATTGTAAACATTCATTGCTCAATTTTTTGTTATTTTGAATGCATTTTAAATGTTTGAGTATGAATGGAATAAAAAAAGCAAGCCCTTTCCTTGGTAAGTGTCTTAACGATTCTTCGCAACAGAGCTTCAATAAACCGACGATTCGAAACGTGTTCCGTAAACGGATCATACCTCAACTACATTAAGGTCTCACCGCCTATAAAATCATTCTGTAGTAACTTGTATGAAATAATGATAAAAAGAAAACCAGTGAACACGTAGAAATTGATTTCATGGATTTATGTATTATATTCTTGGTATTCAAGTAACAAATAATTCTACTTTAGCTCTGGCATTTTGACTCGTGTTATACGGCGTAGTACATGTCCTCGGGAAAAGTCTTTTATGTACATGCAAGTATTATACATGAAATTACAACCAGTATTACACGTCAGAGTGGCAGTACAAAGATTGAGTAATCTATTTTACATCTAAACCAGAACTCACCTATGCATATCACGTCGCGTCTCCTCTTTTCAACAGTGTTTTATGTGTCTAATGATGTTCGTTAAGATAAGGCTTACATTAATTATAAGTCATGTGAGTATCTATACGCGCACTTTGTTCAACAGTTGCCACTACGTCAAGCTGACGTTTACCTTGGTGATACACATTGTCCGTATACATTAACCAACAAAGCAACAAACACATGAACAATGTTGCTAACGATCAATACATAAACAGGTAAGTTGTACAGTGTGAACAGGGTTCAAGCGGTGGCCATTTAGCCTGTAACATGTGTCAGACGAATGGTTGTTAATCTTATTGTATACGTGGTAAAGTGCAATTATAGACCCGCGGCATTTGACGTTTGATATAAACTTACAGTCTTGACAATAGCTATGATACCTATTTGTACATGTAAAATGTATTATCGTGCATAATCGATTGTATTCTATTTATGACATTACTAGTATCTGTTTATTGGTTAATATTGCGATTCGTGACTGTATATCTATCACCAATTGAGACGTTCTCAGTCGTCGCTCACAATGATGAATTTTGTGCAAGTTTATTTCACAGGACATGGAGAAAATAATGATGGACCAGTTTTTAAACCACGCAAGTGTCAAAATTGGTCTTGAAATTGCAACGCTCTCTATTTGTGAAGTACACTTGTACACTCCATCGTTGCTGTAAGTGATAAGATGTTGTGTCAAATAAATCATCAGAAAACTTCACATTCCAGTGAGCAAAAGATTCTGCATCAGTGTTTCTCTAAATTCTCACTTGGCACCTTGGAATTTTGCGAGTGTGTTTCGTTGGTGCATGCATATTGCTGTATACGGAAACGGAGCACTTACACGGTGTCTATAGAATAAAATGGAATCTCCACTGTTTACAAAGGGAAATATTTTGCGCCAGGGCACGACGTATCGGCAGTCATCAACGGAGCATGGAAAACAAAACAAGCACACACAAAAATAACAGAATATGATTACACATATATGGGGAAAGTAATCATTATGAATAGACAAGAGCAATTTAAAGCCACAGAGAGACTACATTTCGATGAATGCATCTTCTTGAAGCTCAAGAAAGACCAAAATGATCAACGGTTGTGCAAACGTTTTGAATTGCATCGAGGACCCCAAGAATACCACAAGACTTGGATGGGATTTTTGACATGTGGTGATGTCCCTTTGAAGTGTGCTAATATTTATTTTCTTTCGTGACCAACTAACGATTCCTGCGGTGCGATGTCAGGTTTGGCTTGCACAATTATTGGACGGCACGGCGAGAATAATCATACATTGTTATAATAATTCAGAGGAAAATAAACTGTAGATGGTGGTTCCGTAGATACATTGTGCATAATAATGACTTACGGAAGCACTGTGGTCACGATTAATGGCCAGCTCATGCACGATGATATCTTTAGGATGACAGAATAAGACGGGGAGGGGAGGACGCAGCCATAGAGCGAGGAGGAATCGCTGGTCAGTAGTAGATTAAAGCCCAAGAGAATAGATTAAGCACTATACCCTTATGTTCTCAAATGGAAGTATTCAAAGGTACTATAATATTGATGTATCTCGTTGTCTTTACTATTTTTCCTGTTTTGTACCATAGATATGAAACATATGAAAAAAGAAAGAAAACCATAGTTCATGCCATATTTCTGTGTTTTGTTCTGCCCCCTCCCATTCCCGACAGAGAAACGTGAGAGATCACGTTTAGAGTACACGCAATCAAGTTTCCATTCTGATCACTCTGCAGAGAGGATGTTGAAATCAAACAGCGTGTCAAGCTAGCTTCCACCCATCAAGAGCAACACAAATCCACTCGCTCCCAATCAAAGTTGAATTAGTGCGAGCTGTGGGACAAGTGGTATACCGTCATGTTTGCGTAAGGCCATCAGTAAATATCGGGCCCGATTGTGGAAGAGCCGACTATGAAAATGGCGTTTACTTTGGTTTTACGAGGACATTTTAGAGCTGATTGATCAGAGAGTTCGATTGGATATTCAGATGCAAAATTTCATATATTTTCAGGATAAATTTGGAGCTTCACTCTTTATATAAGGTGAAAGGTTACGTTCAGATGCGATTCCGTGAATGGTTTTACTGATTTGCTGTTCTTATCCTCCTGCTCTGATTTATACCAACGTTCTTCTTGGGATAATTCTCCTTTAGACCGGGATTAGTCATCGTGACTCAGTCATGGAAATAGGTCTCGTATGGGTGTAGAATAGTGCATGTGTATAATCATACATGAAGAGCTTGCTTCCAAAAGGCGCTAAATCCACCATTTTCAATGGATTTAGAGCCTTTTGGAAGCAAGCTCTTCATATACTGATTTACAGACTAGTCACTCTCAATGAGGAAGATGAAATAAGTAACGAGTATGGAGACTGAGATATCAGATGTTTCGAATGCGGATGACAGGAAATGCTACCTGAAGATACAATTTACTAGTATAGGAACTCAGTGCAGTTAATTCTGTTTCTTGCTTATTTTTTTTTTAGGCTATCCCTTTCACATCTCATTTTATTGCGAATCTGCATCATCTGTAAGAATCGTTGCCAAAATCTGGCGACAAGCTTCTAGACGTCACGTAACATGTCAGGCTAATTATTAGACCCAGGGCGTTCGATCAAACTTAACCAAATGGAGGTAGATATGTGAAACGTTTTGAATGTTCGCCATAGAGGATGGAGGGGCAGGGAGGGGGGTTAATCTGTCCAATTAACATCACATCAAACGGTAGCATGTGATCCAATGTGCAGCCGTGTGCATGGTTCAGTGTTTGTCGAGAGCCATATTTCGCACTCGGCAAGTTATATATGTAACAATGATTACGTTTTTCTGTAATCGGTGTCAGAACTTAATTTATCAGCAGTCTGTTTTCCGTTCGACCAAGTGACGACAAAGTTATTAAGTTGCATAAATGTTTCAGTTTGAGAAAAATTATTTATTTCGACATATTTTTTCTCAACATATTTTGACATGATAACAAGATCAACAAGTAGACGATGTTTCACATCAAGGTCCTGTACGATTCGAGTTCATAAATATAAAATCGCATTTCATGAAACATAGAAAAAAAAACACAGTTTGCAAACACAGTATGAAGGAGTAAGAATATGGCAGAAACAATATAGTTGAAAATAGCAGTGTTTAAAGCAGTTATTAAAACATGGCACATAATACAATCAAACCATTAGAGCCTACAATTAAGCTTAGCTGCTGAAAGAATGAATGATCACGACCATGTACCGATCATACATCGGTGAACAACATCTTGTCTAAATCAAAACACAATATTGATTAACGCATTTGCACTTAAAGGGTGTGTACAGTTCTGGTTGAGGTGAGGATTTAGCTTTTAATGTTTTGCGAGATATTCAGAAACCACTCTATGAGATGTCAAAGAGCATGCAATTCTAAGGGGCATCAAAAGTTTATTTAATGAAAATCGGTTTTGAAATAGCTGAGATATCCAAAAATAACGTGAAACAAAGAGATCCTAATAAAAGGCGTGGCCTGTCGCCTTTTATTATTATCACTTTTTTGGATATCTCGGCCATTTGAAAACCAATTTTCATCAAATAAACGTTGAATCCTTCTTAAAATTACATGCTCTTTCATATTTCATAAGAGGTTTCTCCTTATCTCACTTAGGAATGTTATAAACCTGAATCCGCACCTCAACCAGTACTGTACAGTCCCTTTAACCTATTGTGGCTCAGAGCTCGACAGGAGGGGTTTTGCTTCGAGGAACTTTATCCATCATCCTCCGAAGGGACTAAAAGCCGTCGACGCCGAAGTTGCTTGCTTACAAATACAAGCATCATTGCTTTCCGAGTGACCACATTAAAAAAAATCATATTTCCATTCAATTCAATTCGCCCTCAGTGAGTGCAGAGGGAGGGTATTACTCGCTGCATACTCTTAAAAACAAAGGGCATCTGCCTTCGAGCAAAACTGTAAAATTTGCCATGTTTGCTCCATGATTTCCCCAAAGTCACATTTGACTAGCTGTTCGTTGAAAGTTCAAGTCACATAAACTCCTGTCCACTTATACATGTATCGCTGTATTTTACGGTGTAAAACCCTCATCACTTAAACACATGAGGAAAGAAATCAACTATTTATGAAAAAATGATTGCCCTTTGTTATAGATAATGATTTGCAGGTGTGTAACGCTTGTATAAACCACGGACTGTCTCAATTGTAACCATCTGTCAAGTGTCTTCATCGTTACTCACTTTAAATCTATGACTCCATTTTACAAAACAGAGAAATAAGAACATCGTCTTAGCTCTTCGTAAGATTTCCTTCAGATTACTCCTGTATTCTTTGTTGAGGACAAAATAGACGAGAGAATCTAGCCAGGTGCTACAGCATGCGAGATACAGGAAAGCGATTTGGTAACCTCGGGCTACCGGGCGACCAGTAATCGGCTGTATTGTCTCGGATATCGTGATCGGCAACCAAGAGAGGATGAACGATCCTGTGATTGATATGGCAATCGCGACCGACTTAAGATGTCGACGATGTTCGGATCGCAGTAGCCGAACTTTTTCGCTACGTTTCTCGAAAGGAGATAACGCTCCTGCGGAGTGAACAACAGACATTCGACTACATTTGCCATCAACTGGTCAACGATTCTCTCTTGGGTAGCAATGACCTTCGAATGTCGCCACACCGTCCGGAGGATGACGACGTACAGGCAGAGGATCACCAAAGCCGGAGACCAATATCCGATCACGAAATTGAAGATGGTGAAGGGCAAAAATCGTCGATGCCGGTTGTCCGTCAAACATATTCCGAATTCTCGAAATCGTACGATGTCGAACAAGTCGCCGGCGAAGACGTGTTCCACAACGCCGACAAAGACTAGCAACAGAATCATAACAGCTACAGCAATTACGCACCGCCGCGTGGTGACAATCCTCGAGTAATGGAGGGGCTTGATAATGAATGCAAAGCGATCTACGTTCAAAAGGGCCACCACAGTCGCAGATGAGCCGGAAGTTATTCCTATCAGAAATCCACTAACCTTGCACATCAGTCTTCCGTATTCCCACTCGCCCGTGAGGGAGGGCTTAACCATCACGATGATGAGGAGTGTAAAGACGAGGTCAATGATCGCCAGTGACGCGTAGAAAACTTTGGTAGCGTCGGCGAGCTCTTTGAGTGTTGGAATGATGAGGAGATTCAGCGCGTTGCAGAACAGAGATACCCCCGAGATGAACGCTAAAATCCACGCGGCTGGGATTGGGGTAATGTCATCAGACGTCATGGCAGCATTCTCATCTTGCATAAACGACATACTGCCTGGCTAGACTTATTTTTCCATCCTCAATAGAGCAGCAAAGAAACGAATATAGTTGCGGAAATTTTCCTCCTTTTGATTCATGAAGTGAGAGATATCCCAAACCATGCAACCCTTGTCTATTGCGGTTATTTTTTTATCCAGTTTTCTGGATTTTATCAAACAAGTGGGCAAACACTTGTTGTCTCTTCTAACACTGTCTCCTCCATATGCGGTTCCGACCAAAAGAGGTTGTGAGCTGTAACAGCATGTCCGCGAGGCGATAGCAGTGACTTCACATTCGTGAAAAAAAAAATGATCGGTCAAGTACGATCACGCAGGAGTATCGCCAGTACTATGTTTCAATATATCAAGTCTGTGTCAGTCTTTGTTGCATTTTAAGCGTACTATTCCACATGAAAATGCCTTCTGATTCTGTAAGTTCTTAGCCTGCGTTTAAAAACACCTTCACTGTATTCTTTCAAGATGCCTCAGATCTTCTCACCAAGACCATCTGATCGATTTTTTTTCTTCACTCTTTATTGATATCTGATGCGTGGGTGTGTGCGAGAAACTGTGAGTGTATGTGTGTGTGCGCGCGTGCTCTCATGCTTCTCTGCATTATGCGTGCCTGTGTGGTTTAGTGAGAGAGGGAGATACTTTGGGAGAGACAAAGAAGTCGCACGACTACATTTAAACTTGCCATCGCATCTCAAAGTTTATTTGAACGAGGTTAATACTTTCATGGAACGTCTCGTTAACTTCCTGCCCACACGCCAATAAGACGTGACGGCAACAGCTACGTAGGCAGATGTTTTACTTCACCAGTCGACAAGTGGTTTGAAGATTGAAGATTTCGTAAACAGAAGTTACAGTTAGAATATACGGTCACGTATTCTAGCTTGATATACACTCACTGTTCAATTGATTACATGCACTGGGATGTATCAATTCAAATTCATGAAATCAATTCATCAATTCATGTATTTGTACTTGAAGGAAGTACACCTAAATATATTATGTGATTTCGGTAAGAGTATACAAGAAGCAGTAAATGAACACATTGAACACATTTAGGAACTTATAGGACAATTTGACAATCAGTTCTAAAATTGAACATTTTCAAATATTTCATGAAATCAATGTACCATCACTGCAGGATAAAAAGGCTACAACAATTTGTGATGTCACATTAGCTCCTTTTTAATGAAATATACACATTCCCTCGACTTATTAGGCCTACTGACATTACGTTATGGGTAATATTATTTTCCCTGTCACTTTGCCTGTTGAAAGAGGTAGGTCAAGTTCTTTTTAACAAACTAGAATAAAGAAAGGAATTCTTTTGTTCCTTTTTTTATTGTTTCAAATATCCTGAACTCTTGTAGCCTTTTTAACCAGCAATGGCAGCACCACAGCTTCGAAAATTCATAACTTTTAAATGAATTGCCTATTAATAATTTCCTAAAAATTTGCTGATGTGGGCGTTCATCTGATATACTATTGGTGCTGCATTCGCTAAATTCACATATAAATTGAGGTGTGTTTTGCCTCTGAGGATTACAATATTCGAACATTCTTGCAAACGTGTTGGAAATTGAATGAGGTATACTGGTAATTGTTCAGTAATTGACAAAGCGCCTCTTGGGGGGTGTTTCATCAACGTTTGTCGCCGCTGACAACTTGAATCACCATAGTAACAGTCAGTGACCAGAGCATCTCAACCAATCAAAACCAAGGATTTTGCTGAAATTGGTCAGCGGCGACAGTTGTCGGCGCTGACAAGCGTTGATGAAACACCTCCCTGGTGTCGTGTTTGTGTTGAAAGCCAGCGTTGACATTTATACAGCATCAAAAACTAGGTTAAGCATAAAGATTGTATGGAAGATTTTTTTTTTAATTAGTTAAAGAGTCTTGGTGAGAGGAGGGCAGTGGTTGAGAAAGAGCAAAGAAAGACTGAAGAACAAGATTGACAGATAGAGAGGCATTCAGGAATGGAAACGAGGGAGAGGGGGAGGAAGACAGAGAAGAGGAGACGAGAATTATCATGGTGTTTTGTGCCCAGCGTGGAGAACAGCATTTGTTACGCTAAAGATGATGAAAGATATCCGTGAGTGATGTCCATTTGATATTTAGGATAGTTTTGATTTGCATTCATTACACATACACACACGCATGCGCACATTTGTATGTAATATATTATAATTATGTAAATGTATATCATAATATGTTATTTCTCTCTACATAAATAATCATATATATGTAAACACACACACACGCACACATATATATATATATATACAGTGTATGTATGTATATATATATATATAGGCCTACATATACATTATATATATATATATATATATATATATATATATACAGTATATATACATATATATATATATATATATATATAGTATATATATATATTATATATATATATATATATATATATATATATATATATATATATTCCATTGTGAGTGAAATGCTACCAGTTCGTTCTGCATTTGGTGCTTCAAAGAGATTGTGCAACTGTACTACCTGTCGAAACGTACGATTATGTGGCTTCAGTGAACGCGGAGAGATAACTGAAATACTGTACATGAAACTTAGAAGAAATTCGGACAAGATTTTATTATGTATTCATGTATTTGCCACCACATCTAAATGGAAACTCTATGCGATGTGATTTGTGATTTCATTCAACCATTGGGCAAGGGTCTCTATACCGTTTTTGGTAAAAAAAGAAAAAAAAGTCGGGGAAAATGTCGATGGAAAAAATTTGAAAAAGAAATAACAATACCCATTACTTTCCGAAGGCTCTTCAGTTAGATTCTTCCCGTGCGGGGGGGGGGGGGGGGGTTGACTCTTGACCATCCCCCTCCCCTCCGGCATGCAGGCCACCTCCCCACCCTTTAAAAAAAAAACCAAAACAAAACAAAAAAAGCAAAAACAAAACAAAACAAAAGTTTCGCAACCCCTGCTCAGTTGCTGTTTTCTCATACAAATTCAGTACTGCATTTTGTTTTTCCCCTTTGTTCTTGAAATCGGCGGGCACTACTTTCTTGTTTTAAAATACTTAATTATCACGTGTCATCCTGCACGCACACCCGCTTTAATATACAGACAACGTACAGTTAATTAGGTCGCGCTATCTAGCAAACACAAACACGATACTGTGGAGATGATTAGGCGTAATTCTCTACCACCTGTAACTCTGATTTTACTACAAAACAACAACCACAAACAATGATCCCTTTTATTGATACGGTGTAATGCCATCTTATCTTTTGACCCTGCTACCGTTGACTTATCATTCTTAGACGTGCAAATATGTTTAGATATTTCAGTAAATCGTTGAAATCATACTGAGCTTTGAACTCTTAAGTAGAACACACACGAGTATGCCCTTGGGGCAATTCAATGAATGCTATAGGCTGCAGGTTTCTCCGGCTGAGTATATGAACGCCACCGTATTATGTTTGCGAATATGAAACGAAGATTGCTTTTTATGCGCAAGTTCAGAAATTGTTGGATAGTGTTTTTTATCCTTCTGCCTTTCATAACATTTATGTTTCAAAAAAGATATCACATTCAAATGAGCTCTGTATAAATGACAAGCGACTGTACCTTCCGATGTTCTGTCAATAAGTGTCACTTGCACACTTGCGACCATGAGAAGAACGTCATTTTCTATCAAAAGTGATGCAAACATTTCGGCGTTACAATACCCATGAATCAGTCGATGTCAGTGAACAACTCAGTTTTCACCTTGTTTTGTGCAAAGCAACAGCTGACCCTAGATATCTTTCTATTGATTTATCATGAGAGGAAAACAACAACAAATATCTAAGTGAGAAAAGGGGTGGGGTGGCGAGACGTGAAGGACTCAATGTAATGCTCCTATAATAGTGTGACGTAAAATCCATTGACGAATGCGGATTGAGGCCTGTAATCGTTGATACATTGTGATCCTCCCAAGCGTAACTTTCCTCACGGATAGCGCATATTGGTACATACAGCGAGTAGATAACAAACCTGGATGGGTGTAAATAGTGGTACATCGTGTACTTCAGTGAGTGTCGTGCATTCATATAGCGCTTTCTCAATTTTCTCATTATACAGTCGGTACAGTGCGGAGATTTCTGGTCGATGCATGGACACGCTGAGCTGACGAGATCTAGTCCACACAAAATTGGATTCAATTGGATTCAATCTTAGAGCTGCGCGCTTGATTTTCTCAGAAAGTAAACGAGGCAATACTTTTTCTTCACTACACTTACGCAGAGTGCCCTGGTATACTGTTCGACGCAACAACAAAATAGTAAACGTATAGTTGGGTATAGCATGGGGGTAGCTCCGTGGGGATAGCAAGAAAACCGTAAAGGCGGTGACAGAGATTTTGTCCAACAAGCCGGGAGGGTTAGACATCTTATAAGTTTGAGTTGATATAATTTTGCCACAACAATCAGCGTCAGCTAATTACTGCTCGTCTCTGACAGAATTGGCGGCAGCGTCAAGCTCACTTATGTACATCACCCCTACGACAATTCTCGCTGGCGGCGCACTCACCGCTCTGGTCTTCTACCTAGTTGTCCGCGGGCGGCGCACGAGGAGATGGAACCACCCTCCGGGTCCTCCAGAATGGCCCGTCTTCGGTAGCGTCTTCAGTCTGCTCTTCACCAAACTGCAGCAGCACGAAATTCTGTTCCAGTGGAGCGCCACCTACGGAGGCATATTCTCCTTCACCATGCTGGGCACAAGGGTGGTTGTTCTGAGCGACGAGAAGCTGATACGCGAGACCCTCCAAGATCCGTACGTCAGCGACAAGATACCCTTTCCCGCTTGCGAGACTATCCTGGGAAGACCAAACACAGGTAAGTTGGTGAAGAACGCTATCCGATAATGGTTGTCATGTGCAAAGTGTCATCGTAATACATGTACGCGTTTTGTATTATGACATAAATTAGGTTGCTTACATTCCCTAAAAAAATAGAAACATCTGAAACTTACATCATATCTACTGAATCAGGTTAGTTCTAAGATATCATGATGCGTTGTATGAAACGGCCTATTCCCTGACCTTTTACACCAATAGTGAACTTGATCAGGGGTAGAAAGTTGGCTGCAAATATCACAAAAGTTTTACCAAAACATACTTCGTACACACACAATGTATATGCATGCAGTGTCTGTCACGAACATTGCTACAAAGTGATTTAACAGTTCAGACCTCTGACATCTTGTGCATTAAAAGCGCCCCTTTGCTACAGGGTTCGTATATTTTGTTCTCTGTAAGTCAGTGTCTTCCCGACTCATTTATGAAGTCGTAATATTTCATGCATTTCATGTCATTGATTGATTAAATAACACCTTGAATGTCATAATGTAACGACTATTACTGCTTGTTTATAATCCCTTAGATTTGATCCTGCTGTCTTTGTAATAAATTCTCACTTTTTTTTGAATATGTAAATGAACATTTTCATGCCCATAGGCATCGCCTTCGCTAGTGGGTCAGTATTCAAGGAGCAGCAGAGGTTTTTCCTCACCGTCTTCAGAAAAGTCAACTCGAGCGTCATCAAGTTCGAGGAGATCATTGCATCGCAGGTTCTCAGGTTTCTCGAAGAGATGGAGAGTTACGGTGGGAAAAGCTTCAACCCAACCGACCTCGTCACCGTGTCCGTCTCCAACGTCATCATGAAGATCGTCACGGGAAAGACGTACAGTTTCGACGACCCCGATTTCCTCCGGATTGCCGCGTGCTCCGACAGACTGTCTGAAATAATCGGGCCTGCCGGTCTACTAGGTAAGCACACGCATTTTTATGCTTCATACCAGCCTTTTGAAAAGCTCTCGTGGTTGAGGTTTGCGTCACACTCAGGACGGCGAGGCACGTGGATTGGGTGCACATTATGCGAGTTCGACACCCATGAGTCATACAGCCCACAAGTGATACAGCCCACGAGTCATATAGCCCGTGAGTTCGACACCAGGCAAATAAGGCCCATATAGGTCCGACACTATGCAAACAAGAACCACGAGTCCGACACTAGGCAAACAAGGCCCACGAGTTCGACACTAAGCAAGAAGGGCCCATAGCACGAGACCGAAACATTTTAGCCCCGTGATGTAATGTTGGGCTCGTGGGTCTTGTTTGCCTATTTTCGAACTCATGAGCCTCATCTGCCTAGTGTCTAGCTCGTGTGCTGTATGATTCGTGGCTGTCGGTCTCGTGGGATGACCCCCGTCTGAACGCCTGGGAGAGTTGCGTCCTTATTGCTAGAGTATGCACATCTTCCTCAATCAGCTGTTCGTTCAAGTTCCACCATAGCGTCTTAGTATATCCAGAGGCTAGATTCGAGCATACTTGTGATATCATGATATCAACGTGCTTCCGTGATGTCAACCTTGAGTCCACGAACTTCTGTAGATGAAAACAATAGCAGCATGATATGCATAGCTGACTGCCTCTCGTTAAGTCTCTATATCTTATCATTTTTCAAACACACATGCCCCCTCACAAAAAGAGGACACAAAATAATCACCCTCTAATCCTTTCTCTTATTGACCCCCTCTTTCGCTGTAACTCTTTATATGAAACTCTATAATAATTGCTTTATGTATTTCCATATACCTCTTACCAATCTGCTCTCACTCTGACGCTTTTGTGTTGTCTTGTATACCAACGGTGTGTGTATTATTACAGGTATGATCTCGTGGTTAGCGTCCCTCCCACTCCCTGCCAAGGAAGAGCTCACGGAGCTGATGCGAACGATGCTGGGCTTTATCAGGCAGCACGTTGACGAGCATAAGGCCAGTTACAGCCCCGACGAACCAGCAACGGACTTCATATCCTGCTATCTCAAAGAAATGGCCAGAAGGTCGAAGGTGGGTCGTCAAACTAGGAAATTCTTACAGAGAGAAGGTTATCTCGCATAATAGAAAGCAGAGTGACAAATACATGTAAATAAATGCATGTAATTCAACTAGCTAGCACTTCGAGAAAAAAACATGTATTTTAAGTGACCGTGTAGTAACTTGCGACGTCGAATAAGAACAGTTTTGTTTTGTGTGTGTCCTTAGACTTAATTCATATATGGCCTAATGTACAGAAAGGTTTGATTTTTAAAGACTACACCACGGACACTTGAACTGTTTTGTCAAAACATAAGAAGTATTCCGTAGCTTAAAATCATATTGACGCCGCTGTTTATCAAGCACTATTTTTATGTGTAATGGCCATCCAAACTGTGAACTGAATTTATAATAATTTTATGGTTGACGAACAATAGGCAGAAAAGACTTACATGAAGAGTTTTGTTAAAGGACTATGTTGTTTTTGGCGAGATAATGTAAATGGTTTATTATACTCTACAGGTTCCGGACGACGAATCGACGTTCGATGAAATCAACCTTCTCCAGACATGTTGGGACGCCATTTTCCCCGGCTTCGAAACGTCGATATCTACTCTCCGATGGACCTACCACCTCCTGGCGAGTCATCCCGAGCTGCAAGCCCGGGTCCGTCGGGAGATTTCGGATGTCGTCGGCTCCGATCGGCTACCGACATTTGCCGACCGCCACAACCTTCCCCTGACCGAAGCCACGATTGCCGAGAGCATGCGACTGCGGCCAGTCATCCCCTATGTGGCGCCGCACGTTGCGTCACGTGATCGTAAAATAGCCGGATATGACGTACCGGCCGGTACAAGAGTCACGATTAACCTCTGGTACGTGGCGCGCAGCCCGGCGCTGTGGGACGAACCCGACAAGTTCAGACCAGAACGATTTCTGGACCAAGAGGGGTGCTTCGATAGATCGCTGGAGCCAGTTCTCTTCAGTTACGGTATGGTCAACATTTCAGAGACTGATGTTCTTACAGGTTCCCAGCAGGAACAAAAATTATGTACTTATTATTTTGTCCCTCTTTCTCTCTTGATTAACTGTTCCCGTTTGCGTATAGAATCATAAACTCATTGGTCTATCATCTTGCCTCTGCACACAACTGTTAAAAGGGGTGACGGTGAATTATGATGGTGAACTGGCCGACAAGCCAAATTGCTACAGTAGCTACAATCAGTTATAATCTCGAATTCACGAAGGACTGTACCGTACACTTTCCTGTTGTTTTCTTTACATAATGCGCAAATGCGCGTGACAACATGTTCGTAATATAATACGAGATTAAGGTTTTTATACAATATATTATTTGTCTTACATTTAACTTTCTTTTTCTTTTTCTTGTTTGACACAGAGTAGAAACTATTTCGTCAACAATCTGGAAGCAGCAATATTAATAATCTCTTTTCTGCCTTTCTCCCAATAAGGCCAGAGAGCATGCCCGGGCGAGCAATTAGCCCGGATGGAGTTGTTCCTCTTCGTAACGTTCGTCCTCCAGCGGTTCAGTTTGCGTCTTCCCGCCGGCGCCTCGACAGAACTCGGCGGACGCATGGGGGCGACATTCAGACCAGACCAGTTTGAGCTTGAAGCAGT
The DNA here is from genome assembly GCF_040938485.1 of Diadema antillarum. Taxonomy (NCBI): domain Eukaryota; kingdom Metazoa; phylum Echinodermata; class Echinoidea; order Diadematoida; family Diadematidae; genus Diadema; species Diadema antillarum. The sequence goes on along the minus strand of NW_027271688.1, from coordinate 659,769 downwards.
GATTGCGTCACCCTAGCCGCATGTCGATGACTTTCGTTTGTCGTCGTTGTGAAAGACAAGAACCGAATCCTGTTGAAACCATATCATAATATCACAGTAAAACTGATTTTATTCGAACTCCAGTTCAATTGTTTCCATCTCTATAAAAAAGATAGGTCAGATGGTATATATAGGGTAATAAAACTGTGTTCGGGAATGATATGCCTGTTATGGAATAATCAATTTATGATCTCTTCAGAGATTGCTGTTAATAATTGCTGTAAGAACAATTTGGTAAAATATCATTGATCACCCCCTCCCCAAGAAGACATTGAAATGGATATGAATATTTTGTATTATATGGGACAATGTTATTTCGTTTTCTAAAATACCGATCCTACAATAATTACTATAATGGGGCTTTCATAATATTCATTATGTCATAATACGCATTGTTGAAAGTAAGTACAGGACAAACAATAATACGTTTTATTTATTATGTAGAAACAATGATCACAATGTATTGTCGATACACATGGTGTCTTATGTTATATTTTCTCAACATTATACAAACCAGCTAAAATTATAATTGAATAAAAGCAAATAAACTGAACTAGTAAATTTTTCGAGTTTATAAAGTTGTCTCTACTTTTGTTTGCTGCGCTTTAGATTAACAGTGACGTGTGATTTACAGATTGTTGTATAGCACATCTGCGAACGATGGTAATCGTAATCAATTATAGTCAAATTATTTGAGACGTCAATAGTACTGACATTGCTACTCCCGTTTCAAGAATTACGTATGATAATCTTCCCTCCGCCTTTGTTCAGGACATATTCTCCGATAAGTCTGGTGTCTTCAACTTATTTGCATTCATTTTTAACCACAGGAATAAGCCAACACAAGGTAGAAAAAAAAAGGCATTTGACTACCCGTGAATCAACAAGCCAGTTCGGAGTTCCACTCGAGATCTGCGCATGAGCAGAAAAAGGTTATTCGTAGCAACAGGCATGTTATAGTTTTAAAATTCCGTGAGAGAATCATCTGTGATGTAATGATTATTCATGTAATCCTTATAATATGCTGCTTGCCAGCACATCTGCCTGACAGCAGAAGTTGTATTTGGCAATATCAATAGAAAGGATCATTCTGGTTATCTGGTCTACGCAAGTTCTTTGTTTGAACAGGATTGATGAATCCCATAAATTGTTACTTAAAGCTTATACATTATGTCGCTCTGAAAACGAGTGAAGTGCCCCTAACATACTGAGAAAAAAGAAAGAAAGGTCATTCGTATATATATATGACCACGCTTAACATTAATTATGTGAGTAAAAAGTTGAGAGAATAGGTAATTTTCATGAAATATTTAAGATTTTATTCTCTTTATAATTTTCTTGATATCGTTGAACGCGCATGATGACGTGCATGAACTGTAAAAGTTTTCTTATCCACCAAATTGCGGCACCGAAACTTTTCACATCAAATTTCAGTGGATTTCAAAGAGACAAGACAGTGGAATATAAAAACTTGTTATTCTTATGAAGCCATATGGCGGAACATTTCTATTGTCTGCGTGTGTGCGTTGGGGGGGGGGGGGGGCGTAGGGGCGGCAGTGGCTGTGATTGGCTCAAAGGAAGACACATCCTCCCCTCCTCCCCCCCCCCCCCACTCTTAAGAGCCAAAAGTGTGTGTGTGTGTGTGTGTGTGTGTCTGTATGTGTTTGTGGGTGTTGAGGGTCAGTTTCCGGGGGGGGGGGGGGAATAGGCCTGTGTAGAAAAGTATGGGATGGGTGGGGTTGGGTAGATGTATAAAAAGTAGTTAGGTGATAGTAAAGTATGTGCAAGTTAAGAGGGATCATATAGTTTTGGTTGAGACCTAATTTCAGGTTTCTAACAATTTTGGGTGAGATAATGAGAAACCTCTTATGAAATATGAAAGAGCACGTAATTCTATGAGGAATTCAACGTTTATTTGATGAAAATTGGTTTTCAAATGGCTGAGATATCAAAAAAAGAGCGATTCTAATAAAGTGTGGGACCCACACTCTATTACGATCGCTTTGTTTTACTTTGTTTTTGGATGTTTCAGTCCTTCCAAACCCGATTTTCATCAAACAAAATTTGAATTCCTCTTAACATGGTATGCTCTGTACTATATCACAAGTGTTTTCTTGGTATCTCGCAAAAAGTTAAAAGCCCAATTCTCATCTCCACTAATACTGTACCATCCCTTTAAGCAGGAATACGGTTTGCTTTGACAGTATGCACATTATGGCTATTCTGTTTTGTACAGGGGGTAGGTTGATAGGTTTAAAAAAAATGAAGAGTTTCGTTCGGTTAATTCAAGCATGATCTTTTTTTTCAGTTCACTGTAGGTTTTGGGAAATGCTGTATTCTCAAGGGAGTGTTAGGGAGTTTATGTAATGAAACAGATACGATTAATTTGATCAAGTTGATTAATATATTTTTTTCTCTCTGAATTATGCAGAATTTGATATAATTTTTTCGTATAGAGTATGCTCTGCAAAAAGAAAAAAGTATGTTAAAAAAAGAAGGTGATTCAGCAGCAAAAGTTTTTGTGTAATACGGCAGATATGGATTGGCTTGATTGGGTTGATGAATATAGCTTTTTCTGAGAGTCATGCAGAATTTCATGTCATTTCTCTTATACATGATATGATTTGAAAAAAAAAAAACCCGAAATATATTGTACTGTGTATGTTCGGGGAAAAAAATATGATTTAACAGCACAAGAGAGAAGAATACAGCTGCTTATTTTTGTTCATATCAATTTCGTTGTTAATTGAATGCAATTCAAATAAAGAATATCATGAAACAAAAAAAAAGAATGTAGGGGTGTGTGTGTGTTTGTGTGTGTGTGTGTGAGAGAGTGTGTATGTGTTTATAAGCATGTAATGTGTGTTGTGGAGGGGTCTGAAGTCCCCAGTCCCCATGCAACCCCGCGGCTTCCGACAATTTTAATATCTAATTAGATAATTATAAGCCTATCCTATACGCAGGCCCTATAGTAGAGTCGAAGGTCATTGCGAACGGTGACATGACACTTGCTGAGAAGGATTATGAGGATTAGGATTAGGGTTATTAGGGTTACAATAATTATGTTTGTGGGTAGAATTCATGTTTGGCTTAGCGTATCAACTGTGGTGAGATTTTTCATGGGAGCTGTGTCGAAGGAGCAAATTAACGGTCATGGAGCCCATTTGAATATCGTTCTTTGGAAAAGCATCTCATGGTTACTGATCAGTGGCGGATCCAGAGAGGAGGGCGCACCGGGCGCGCGTCCCCTCTTTATCTTTTTTTTTTTTTGTGGATTAAAACAAAAGAAAAAAATGGGGGGGGGGGTGTACACCCCCTTTAATTTTGTAAAGGCGCCTCCCCTTTATTTGATGTCCTGGATCCGCCCCTGCTGATGATATTGATAATGATGATGACGATGACGATGACGATTACTATTATTATTATTATTATCATTATCATGACAGTAACCATGGTAACAGGAACTACGATACGATAACAGTGCTGTGCAAGTACAAAGTAAAACAATGTAGAAATGCGAGAACTATACAGAGGAGAGATATAGAGGACTACATGTATATTAAAATATTTACAAAGAAACATAAGGACAGACATTCAGTATCAATATCAGTTTGACTGTGTTTTCGTAGGTGTTTGTGTAAACACTAGTTGGGATTCCGTGGTATACTGACTTACGTGTCGTTGTCCAGTTTTTCATGGTGTGATCATTAATTAATTGTTTAAGGACAAAATTAATGTGATGCATTATGATGGACATGAGAAGCTTTGAGATGAGAAGAAGTTTAATTCATTCTTTCTGTTTTGGGTTTCATGGACGAGAACGTAAAGTATTGTTAACTGTTGCAATTTTAGGCCCTACATAATGCCCCTCTAGCGTCTCACCCCCGCCCCTCCTACCCCCTTAAAAAAAAAAAAAAAAAAAAAAAAAAAAAAAAAATATATATATATATATATATATATATATATATATATATATATATTATATATATATATATATATATATATATATATTGGATGAATGCATCAATAAATTCCTAAATAGATAAATTCATAAATACATAAATACATACATGGCTACTGAACAGACAACTCACTGAATAACTAGATACATGAATAAAATGATGAAACAGAACTACACTGTATGTAAATGTCATCATGGGTATGAGATACCCAAGGACTTTCTGGGAAAATTCTTGCTTCTTGTCTCAACGCCTATTTCCATGTCTTTTCTTTGTATCCAAATCCCCCACCCCCCTGCCAAATTTCAAAGAGATTTACTCAATCGAGGTCTACGTATAGATATTTGAACTCTTCGTATCTTTTTTTCCACTTTTAGTCTTTCTTTGTACTTCCATGATGCCACCCAAATTTCGGTGTCGTGTGCATGCATGCAGTGTGTCGGTCGATCGTGAAATTCGCGATACGATACTCGTAGGTTTATTTCCCATGATTCATTGCGTTATTACTGCCTGGAAACAGTGACATCATCAGCTGCCGTGTTTGATCGAAATAATTCGTAATCGTGCATTATTTCCATTTGTAAGGTGAGTCCATGTTGGTCATTTCGTAAACTATGTCTTCGGTAGTTTTGAATGATGTCGAAAGAAGTCTACATATCCCGCATTTTGCAGTAATTTTGAATGTTCGATAAGTCTGTATGTGTATTACGTAGTCCCAATCATAGGAAATTGCGTCCATGTCATCGCAGATGTACAATTTGTAGAGTTGGACCTACTACTCATCGACCGCCTAATGTTTATTTGCTTGATAAGAATATTTAACACTGAAATTCACGTAAAAAACTTGACCTACGTGATTGAGAAAATCCAGCTCTATCAAATGCCGTTGTTCCATTTTCGATTCGAAGTTTCAGTGCAAAAATATCGCCGACGAACTTGCGTGGCCTCGTTTCAGCTCCCCGCGGTAAACGCTCGTCAGGATCGACCGCTGTTTTTGCATTGAGCACGCAAACCGAGTTGTATTGAACACCGTGTTGTAGAAAAAGTCTACGAAGCTTTTTAGAAACTTCCATAGACATTACATTGTGCTGTCATTACGATTCGGTGAAAATATTTATTCGAAATTTTGTCCTTGATTAAAACCATTAATGAACAGTGAATTTTCGCGTTTTCCCACACCATCCTCATCAACATTCAAAGCCAATCCATTTTTATGTGCTTTGCGCGCAGTGAAGTGCGTACTAAGTGTTAGTGCGCCAATGAATACGCGGTCGGTTTAAAAGACGGTGGTCGATATGTAGTAGGGCTATCATACTTGTAGATAATGTAGTTAGCTTAGATTCTACAGTAGTACTTACCGCAGCAGCGACCCTAGCCTGACCAGACACTGTGCTGCGCACAGGGTCTGACATGTGTTAGTGTTTCAACGTTGTAAACGACCGTCACTATTGACGGCAAAATCACATAAAATACCTTTTATTTTGTATGATTTTAAGAGTAATATAATTTGCAACACTTACCTACAGCGTATTTTCCTGATGGTTGTGTTGAATTCGGCGTTTTGTTGGTATCCAGACCTTATTGTTGAATTTTTCGGAGTAGATCGTGCGGTGGTATCTTTTCCTTCGAGAGCTTCACAAAAGCAACAAACTACCACGCATGCGCATTCAGAAGTGGTTGCTTTTTACGTACGCCCGTGCGCCCGTGCGTTTCATGTGTTACGTAAAGCTTGTAGTAGATCCGCGCGTGCTGCACCGGCAATGATTTGAACTTTTTTAGTTGGGGTCATCCGACTATCTCATCACTTCCGCCCCGACTACCTACGTTGTAGTATACGAGAGTGAATGCCATTCATATAACACGCAGATGAGGAGTGAAGCAGTAAGGACGTTTACAGACCTGATTTCAGCCATAGATTTCGGTAAGTTTTAGACGTAATTAAACAAAAAATCGCATACCGGTTATTGAATGATGGTCATAGATTACGATAATTCCTTATATTTTAGTTTTCCACGATTAATAAAGATATTCATGAAGGAAACAGTGAACGATAACAACGTCCGCGAAGGAATAGAGGTGCAGCGCTGTCGCTTCGCGACAGCGCTGCGTGTAGTTACAGCGACCCCATACGGACAAATACGTACCGTAAAGGGTTACTTCGCTTAATAATACAGCGCCCCGCGACGGGGTTACAGTAGTACATACATGGCATAATTATTGCGTGTGTTATCATGGTCATTATTGCGACGCCGGCAGTACAAATCACTTCATTCTACAGGGTTCCCCATTCTACAGCAGTCAGGTACAGGGATGAAACGCCGCGCCGTTGTTACGTCGGACCAGTAAATTCTATAAACTATAAAGTTGGGCGTCCATGAAAGACAGGGGATTTGCAGTGAGAATTGGGTATTTAATCATGCATTTGTTGTCTTTTAATTCTAGTATGGGTGGTGTCCAACACATCGACACCCTAATCATGCTAATGTTCTTCTATCACTAGATACTTAAAATTGATATCTCACAATTTGCCTAAAATTTTACTCACATGATGTACAGAAAATACTCTGAATCCACATGCAGAGACTCCAACTCTCCCGTTTTCGATGGGAGATCTCCCGCCGAAAGCCCATTTTTGCAAAATCTCCCGTTCTCCCGCTTGAGATTTGATTTCTCCCGCCCTGGCTCTGTGTCTCCCGGTGGAAAGGATTTCTTACTTATTGCTATAGTATGTTGAAAAAATAAGCCTTAGATAGCACCAGAGAACATCTAACGTTAGAACCCTAGGGACTTCGCACTTCGCACACATCAACTTGGAGTCTCCTGTTTGCTAGGGGTTTCGGGCAGGAGAATCTCCAGATCAGAAGGTGCTTTGGGTTGGAGTCTCTGCACATGTGCGCATTGAAAATGTGATTTGCGGTAAATTTAGAATACACTCTCGAGAGCGCACAGTCCGAGATACACTGTCACTAGTCACTGTAACTGCTTTGAATGCATGGGTTGTTATTTTGACGCGCTCAGTTGTGCGGTACTTTGAAACCAACACCCCTACCCACTATTGACAATACGTGTTAAATGCAAGTAGTGCTTTTCCTAGTATGTGTCATTTATAATCTATCATTGTTTTGCTGTTGATCTTGTTTATTATTGGTTTTTTCAGTAATATTTTGACATCATCAAATCCCCAGTGAAAAATACAAAACCACTGCATTGTATCTCATGCGTGAATGTTCGTCTTGTATATGCAATGCAGCAAATAGAGGGGGTCTGTTTCATGTACAGAGTTGATGTGTTGGACACCTACTATACTAGTAGTAGTATAAAACTAAAATTGATGAGAACTTGGATTCAGTGGCGTGGAGTGCAGTGTTCATGCTCGTGCCATTAATAGCCTAATGATACCTGGACTCACTGGACTTGGAAGGGTCCAGTGCAGTGATAGTACTGTATACACTGTTATTTTCGCGTACAGATATTTCCACGAATAACGAGGTCATAGACATTTTCGCGCGATGTTGTTTTCGCGAATCGACGCCGACGCTTACGTTAATGCTCTATTAACACAGTGCATGGAGACATTTTCGCGTGTTGTTAAATTCGCGATCCAACTGTTATTTTCGAAATTCGCTAAAATTAAACCCTCGCGAAAATAACAGCTTTAATATACAGTAAGATAGGCATACATGTGTAGAGATCTAAAGTCATGCATGATACTAATGTACATTTGTACTGTGATTAATGTGGCTAGCGACTGTTGGGGCCTACATTAAAAAAAATCAGAGGCTGTTGTATCGCAAGAAATCGCACAGTGTGAGGCAACCTTAAAATCATATTAAATAATATGATGGCACGTACAGCTAGATAATCCTGCCACGGAGAGAAAAGCTGGGAGAAAAGGCACACAATATCGCTCAGTGTTCAGCATCTAGGTGATCGCCATTCAAAATCGCAGTGTGAGGAAAGTTTACTGACCTTCCAGGGGTCGCACTTCACTTTTTTTTTAACTAGCCAGGCGGACTACTTAGAATCAATTTTGACGCTGAAGCAATACTTTGGCTAGCCAGACGGACTAGTAACTTCAGAATTTTATGATTTTTAGCTAGTCCGACGTGATTTTGGGTGGCCAATGGCCAGCGGACCATCGCCAATTTCGACCCCTGCTTACTTGTCAAGGCATTTCATATGTACATCAAGAGAAGCTCGCCAGCTTCTCATTGCGCGGTTCATGGGATATCGCCTTGGCATACAGGCATTGAGGTACCGATTGTATAGGGCCCTAAAGAGCATGATTGCCTCATAATGTATGGAAGTGTATCCTATTTAATAGGATTTGATAGTGTTAGTAGTATTAATACTGATCAATCTTTATGCAATTGCTCAGAGTGGGTATCATTATGTATAATGGTTAGATGTTATGATACGAACAGCCCTAAAGTTCTATTGAACACTGTGTTTTATACTATTTCGAAGACTTTGTGGTGAACATAAAAAATCTTTAATTGGACTGACCAAAATGTGACAGCTTAGAAGTGTCTAGAAGTGGTATGAAACACAGAGTTCATTTCAATAGAATTTTAAGGCTGTTCTTATCTTTTTCTAATCAATACCACTATTATCAAGCCATTTAGTTGAAAAGCAACAAATTTTCAGTAAACATTGTTCATTTGACCTTCATATGTTGGTAAGTACAAGTTGTACTTGTCAGTCAAATGTAACATTTTTATTTTGACAAAAATTCTGAAAGATTGCCTGTTTGAAGCAATTTTAAGGCAAAATTATATCTCATTAAAGTGGTCTAAGCGATCATATTGTATTTTGGGGGAAATGCACAATGGAAATAGAAAATAACCTGACATCTCTGAAATGGCCACTTTTACTGTGGAAATACCCAAAAAAATTTGAAGTAGCAAATGATAGGTTTTTATACAAAGTTATTACAATATACAGCTAGCTACAAAATCAGAGGCAACGAAAGATAACCCAATTTTTGTTGTTGTTGTTGTTGGAGGAGGAATAAAAAAAGGTAGGCTGGATGGGATGCTTTGGTGACTATCACCATGAAATAGCTGTACATTTTGAGGTTAGTGATGTAGTTACGAGTAGTTAACTGAATGTACACTATACATGAGCTGTGCCAGACTCTTGTGTATTCAATAACATTTTCATTTCCTTGTAGAAACTATTTTGAAGTGACCACAAAAACATAAGAGAAAATAGCTGCTCCCTGCTATCTAAAACAACAATAAAAAAACAACTAAAACTTTAGTACCCTTGAACAACAAATGAATAGATGAACAAGGAAACAAGGTACACTTATCTGCACCTGCACCAAGGTTCTACTTCCCGTGCCAATGTTCCACCATGCACAAAAGCACAGGTTTCTACAAATGAAACCTAAGATGAAGCAAGTGGTCGAATTTTGGTCGGTGTTATGATCGAATTATGGGTAGCTTGCTTTACAATGCAAATACAGCGATCCTTGCCAAGTACAGTATTACCGAATAGGCATAGGGTTACTAGAGTTTGACTAGTCTCATCTGGCAGCCTGACCTGTTTGTCCTCCTATACTGTCAAAAATGTGTGCTATTGCATTTATATGTGGGCATTTTCGCAGTAATGGGGTCCATTTCAAAGACACTAGGTAATCTTATGTTTCCAATGTGAATAACCCACCAAACACTTTAGCACTGTATAAAGCTCACCTAGGAGAGATAACTTTGTCCAGATTTTGCTCCAAGCAGGCTATCTATAAAAATTTATTTCAAAAAACGTAAAAATAGTGAACGTGTGTTTGTATGTAACAGGTGGACAGACATTTGTGTACTAATGCATGACAGTCAAATTAAATACCTTCTATGGTAAATGAGCTTTTCTTTACTAAAACAACTGATATGGATAAGAAGATACAATATCACCCCCAAAATTTAAATTAACTGTGCACTATAGTACACTTGTAGAAAAAACGAACGTATGTAACATGTGGACAGACGTGGACGTTACATTTTTGTCCGTCCATGTTACATACGTTCAGCCTAAACTCTAGAAAAGTACCTTAATGCACAGGTAATTTGATTTCTTTGGATGATGTTATCTCTTATCATCCATATCAGTTCATTTAGTAAACAAAGGATCATTTTCCATGGAAGATACTTAATTTGACCGTCATACATTAGTACACCAATGTCTGTCCACCTGTTACATACGTTCACATGAAATTTTCATCTTCAATTTGCAGAAATAAAAAAATATATAAGTGACTCATTTAAAGAAAAAAATATTATTCAGGAATCACTTAAAGCCATTGTATTTCATTTAGAATGTAAAGCACTGTGGATATGTCCGAAACACCAAATGTAACGTTGGGGGGTCCCATTACCTTGAAAATGCCCAAGAACATTATGCAGGGAGGTGTGAGAGAGACACCTCCCTGCATTATGTATGGTGACTCCATAGGTATCTGTGCGTTGATCATACCGTCATTATGAAAAAAATCAGTACACTGTACACATTTTACTGTAGAAACTCGCCTGCATGCCTGAGATGTTCTGTATAAATCTTCTTTTTTTTATCCTCCAAACATGTCCCCTTGATGATTTCCATTTATTGTGCATATGAAATGCGTGTAGCCTTAGGCCATGGCATGGTTATAAAAAATACAGTCAACACTGTCTATAGCGGCCACCCAAGGGAATTGAAAAAGTGGCCATTATAGATAAGTGGCCACTATTGACAGGTTATCCAACTTTTTGCTTGTATTGCATGCAATATACATGTAGGTATCATTGTTGCTGCAGGTATAAAGTCATACTTCTACTTGCACAATGTACACTGTACTTGTAATGTGTATCATGGTACAAGTACACTTTGTATGCATGTGTCTCGTGCATTGAACAATGCCGTTATTGATCAAATTATTTCAACCTGGCATGCGTACAGCAAGCAAGCTCTTCACAATTTCATTATAAATTATGGGTAAGTAGAGTAGTGGTGATCACTAAACGGCGCATGACCGGCGTGGCTGCAAAGCAGAAAAAGACACTATGTACACTGTAAAAGTTACTGGATCTCCAGCAGGTCTGTATATTCAAGTCTGTTGCCACTTAACATTGTTTAAATCTACCACAGGAAACAATATTGGTGGCCGCTGGCCATATTCGACTGCAAAGCAGAAAAACACACTATGTATGTGCTGTAAGTTGCTGGATTTCCTGCAGATCTGTATATATTCAAGTCTGTTGCCACTTAACACTTGTATGTTAAAATCTACCACAGGAAACAATATTGGTGGCTGCTGGCCACATTAGACAGGTGGCTGCTATGCACAGGGTCTTAAAGTTAGCTTTTTCTTGGGGGGAGGGGGAGGGGGATATGATACATACAACTGTAGGTGGAAGTCATAGACAGGTGGCTTCAAAGGCAAGTTTGAATACTGTCAAGCAAATTAATACAGCATTTACAATCACTTTTTGTTGCTTCTGTGTACTTGAATACATTTCAGAGATTTAAAAAAGTGCTGAGTATCAAAACCACAAATTGTGAGAAAATGAGACAATATTTTATCAAATGATGACAAAATTAAAGAATAAGATTATGGCTTCAAGGAAAGTGCTGCTGCCTCACCAAACAATGTCTGATGTTCTTTTGCCTATTCAGAGCTCTGTGAAATGGCATGTACATGTATGCCTACACGTGCCAAGGTAACGCGCTTTAATATCTCACTGGGTAATAAGATTCCAATCAGGATGTCATGTTTTCTCATGCTATGTTTTAAAGGCGTACTCCAAATATCTTTTACAAATTGTAAATGGGTTGTACAAAAAGTCATATTCTGTGAAACAATTATTCCAGCTCACTCATGTACCTGTACACAGAGAAGGGGAGAGAAAAAAAAAGCAGCAACAGTAAACAGATTACATGACAATGAAAAAGAGGTGCAAAGACTATTTAAAACATTTTACAGTTTACCTAGACAGAAAATATACTACTTTGCACTCCTATGAGATGTGACTTTGCAGAAATGTTGAGCAGTCACGATATACAGATCAGCATTTGCATGATAATTGAACAGTTGGTAAATGTGAATTATGGGGAAAAAATAACATATTTGAGTATTAAACTGGCCATAGATATATTGTAGGTTGATCAGGTTTTGCTTTGGTTTTTTGCTTTTGTTAGTTTTTCTTTGGCATGGGATACTTACCTTGTAACTTGCAGAGTTTGCCCATTTAAGACCACAAAGTTACATGAAAACATGCTGCAATGTCGTACATGTTTGTACAATGTGCAAATTATGCACAACATGTACACAAACACATGTGACCACACAGAATGCACAAAGGTGCATCTACATGTAGTGTATATGTGGCAGTGATTTAAAAGAATGATATCTCAATCTTGCACTGTTGTGATAATGAAAGCAAGATCAACATTTTTTTTTTTTTTTTTTTTTTTTTTTTTAATGCTCAGGGTTGGAGAAATTTTGCAGGTCAGTGCGGTGGGGCCATGCCAGTTCTTGATACCTCTTTACAAACAGTGTACAATTACCGATACATGCATGTCGGCTGAGCCCTTTTTATTTTCGAAGTGTGTGCCAATGTTGGATTGCCACTGAACTTGCGTAACTTTGTACTTGCATTTCCATTATTGATCTCTGATAAAACATTAAAAAAACAAACAAACAAACAAACAAACAAACAACAGATTTTGTCTATTATGGCAATGTCAACTGATTGGTTTGGACATTTCCAGCTGTGCCAATGTTACTCCTGCGTGCATTAGATGCCAGCACTTCCCCTGAGTGCCAAGATTAGCAACTGCGGCTAAATCATGACAGGAATGTTTATTGCATGCACTGGCTGTGTGAGGCAATAGAGGGTGACATGCACCAAAAGGAAATCCTGTGTATTGATTGAGTCAAGTACATGGGTCATGAACTTTAGATGCACTTCATTGCATGGTGGGCTAAATGGAGATAAAAACAGCATCAGGATGTATATCACATATACCTGTACACGCATGCTCACACACACACACACACACACACACACACACACACACACACACACACACATTTCATTCTGCTATGCTTGTTTTGTACGTACAAAGGTTGAGCATCATGCGGATAATTATGCAAGAAAGGTGTGGTAATGATATGAATGAATAATGGTGCAATATCGATTCCCAAACAACGACACATACACTGTAGATACCAAATTTGGTCATCTCTGCTTGCTTCTCATTACAGCCATTTGCCTGTATCCTATGGCATGTAACTTGCTTTATGTGACAGTACCTCAGTCACTTACATGTATGTCATGATAGCCTGTGAGAAATGTTAGCAAGACCTAGCAAAACTTGAATAGACTATGCAACATTTGTGTGTGTGTATACTTGTACAATGTACAAGTCTACCAAGACCTATCATGGATATTGCACAATATTAAAGACAGACTAAATGTGTTCATGCTTGTTATTATTATTTTCTCCTCATTTTAGCAATTTTTCAGCCTTTTTTTTCTTTTTTGGTTCTGATATCGGTAGCCATTCTAGCAAAATGAGGTAGGGAGGGGCAGATTCTTCCAGCCCAAGTGAGAACTGTACACTTACCTCATGTAGCTGAAAACAGTTTACTGGTGACTGCAAGTCATTTTACACTGACATGAGCCAACTGGCGATATTGATCCAGGGTGCTACATACCTTTTTTACCACTTGCCAGATTGGGCATGCAGATTTTCACATTGTTGAAAAACATTTGCTCAAGCATGAATTTTACCTGCCCGAATAGAAAGTCCAAAAAATATAAGAAAATCATATAGAAAATCACTTGTGAATCAGGGACTTAATAAAACACAATCATTTTAATATACTGTAAAAGTGGATATTTTCGTGCGACTAATTTTTTTGCGCTTGGCCGGGTAAGAAGAGTTTCGCGTGTTTTTATTTCCGTGGAATCAGGATATCACGCACAGGAACATATGGCAAGCAAAAATATTCACGTGCTTTTATTTTCGCGCTAGTTTCTGGTTGCGCGAAATGCGCGAGAATTTCAACACCACAAAAATTTCCACTTTTACAGTAAATGAACAACACACATTGATTCACACACTTAAACGCATTGGAGTAAAAAACTTGGTTCGATTGCATTCCTGTTCTGTTGGTGTCGCATTGCATTGGGACTTCTTCATGTAAGTGCTGGAAAGTTGCTGAAATGAAATTAAAGTGCATTGCACCATTAAACAGTCATTATCTTTGGCCTTGGCTTCTGTATGGTTGACTTTGTCAGTTTGAAGGGGGAAAAGTGAACGAATGTGGCTTCAAATCTTTTTACTTACCCAATTTGGACAAGCATTTTTTCTCATTGTGTGAAAACACTTGCCCGACTTTGATTTCCACTTGCGCCAAGCAATCAGGCAAATGCTTAATATGTACATGTAGCACACATGTAGTTCTCTGGGAAAAGGGGTAATATTTAGAACTCTCTGATCCCATCAAAGTGGTTCTCAATTATGAATGCAACCAGTCATGAAATTGTCTCCCAGGTCCCAGTTTGCGAAATATCATTCTCGCAAACTGTATGGCACATACATGTACTTAATTTTAATGTATTTTCACTGACATGCACATTTCTCATGAATTGCATAGTACTGTAAAAGTGGAAATCTTAGCGGTGTTGAAATTTTCGCGCACTTCGCACAACCTGAAACTAACGCGGAAATAAAAGCACGCGAAGAGTTTTGCTTGCTATATGTTCCAGTAGTTGATGTCTTGATTCCACAGAATTAAAAGCATGTGACACTCTTCTTACCCCGCTAAGCGCGAAAAATTAGTCGCGCAAAAATATCCACTTTTACAGTATAATGGGTATACATGTATAAAAGTGCAGTGCATTATCCTGTATAGCCATGTACACATTATACTCGCAACTCTGACTTGAAACAACATTCCACCAAAACATTTTCTTTTTTCTTTTTCTTCTAGGATGCTACAACATCTGTGAAAAGCATTATTCTACTGTATATCTTGTCTGGAAGTGATGGATTGTTGGAAGTGTAAATGCTCTTAAAAAAAGGGCGAGATCTATTTTTGTAACATGTATGTATTGTCCTTTTTTTTCTTTTCAGATGCCTAACATCAAGTTACAGAGTTCAGATGGAGAAGTATTTGAAGTCGACGTGGAGGTAGCGAGGCAGTCAGTAATTATCAAGACTATGTTAGAAGGTATGGCCTGGTTCATGTAAGACCTGGGTCCCATTTCATAAAAAGACGACATGATAGCAAGTCTTGTTGGAATGGCAATTGTAATGTCATGGTAATGACAAGAATCCAGCTTCCTGATTGGCTGTTGCTACTGGAAGTTGCCATTCCAGCAAGAGTTGCTATCCTAACATCTTTTTATGAAATGGGGCCTTGAATCATTCAGTTTATGATGTTTTTCATCAGAGTTTACATGCTTACATGCACACCTACAGCCTTGTGAGGCTGAATGTGTGTAGATGAATATTGAAATCAAAAGCTGGAATTGCAGTCCTAATCCTGAAGAAAACTGTTGAATTATCAAATCATTTCCCTTGTAAAGCCTGAAAAAAAAAGGAGTTATATTTCCCAAAAGTAGTAAAGGAACTTACATGTATAGAGACCCACAGACTAAAAACTGCTGCTTATGGTATGCTATCATCCTTGACCTTACAGTGCTTGTACTAACGTGATTATAATGCTACTATGAAACTTTGTATACAAGTGCTTTTTGTGTTGTTACGTTCCTAGATATTTCCGTAGTCTGGTAGACAGTACAGGAAAATATAGCTGAACATCACAAACAAACAAACATGGGCCCGTTGCATAAAACTTACCGTTGAATTTCAATGGTAACTACCGTCAAAATTAGGCATCACAGCCAATCAGCATCAAGGATTCTAAAATTTACCGCTAATTTGAAGACTTACCGCTAGAAAGGAGCGGTAAGTCCAGCGGTAAGGGTTTTATGCAACAGGGCCCAGGTCTATGTATGCAGGTACGGTATTATGGGCGTGGGATTTTTCTGCCATTTCAAGAAAAATTTGTTTCTTGTGTGCATGAGTGGTGTGCTAAAAGCTTTGTCAGTCCAAGGAAGTACTAGAGTAGGTGTACCTCCTTGGTCAATGTGATGTACAAGGTATTTGTGTGAGAGAAGGTGTTTTCTCTTTGTATACATATGCTTGCTTTACATGTTGTATGTACATGTACGTGTGTATGCATATGCACTTTTATCTCCAGATGAACAAAGATGATCAGAAATCAGTGCAATGAATAGGCAAAGGGGAATTCAGACTTTTACTACCACATGCAGGTCCATTGTGTGTTAGCGGAGGAACATGATACAAGTTGTACAAAGTTTATTAAAAAA
The DNA here is from genome assembly GCF_040938485.1 of Diadema antillarum. Lineage (NCBI taxonomy): Eukaryota > Metazoa > Echinodermata > Echinoidea > Diadematoida > Diadematidae > Diadema > Diadema antillarum. The sequence continues at coordinate 643,391 of NW_027271688.1, read as the reverse complement.
AAAAAAAAAAGCAATATGAGGAGGGAAAAAAAGCACCAAAACCCTAGATACAGGTACGTAAAAGATAAATGTCAACAGGACAGACATGATGATAATGATGATGCCAATAATGTTTGCTGACCAATTTTTTTCTGTGCACACACAACCCAGATCTTGGTATGGATGAGGACGACGATGACGCCATCCCACTCCCCAACGTCAACTCCACCATCTTAAAGAAGGTCCTCCACTGGTGCCACTACCACAAGGATGATCCTCCGCCACCGGAAGACGACGAGAACAGGGAGAAGAGGACGGACGACATCTGCCCCCACGACCAGGAATTCCTCAAAGTCGACCAGGGCACGCTCTTCGAGCTCATACTGGTGTGTTTTTGACCCTCACCCCCAAACATATTTTATTATGCATAATGCATGAATCATTGCACAGTCTTGGCCTTAGAGAGCATATTCCCAGAGGGAAGTGCCACTCTTTGTCGGACCAATCTAAGTCACCAAATACAAACATTACACTGTGAACATTTCTTTCAGATTAAACAGAAAATACAAAAGGATTTGTGTTCTTCTACTTTACTTGAAAAGGACACTGGGGTTGGAGATAGTTCAGGGGATGATACAGTCGTGTCCTCTAACTTTAACGTACCATACCTGTGGCTGAATATCACTGTCTCGTAGAAAAACAAAGAATGATTGTCCACTTTAATCCCAAATAATAGTGCTTTTGTTGGATTTTTCTAAATTTATGAACAGTGGTAAATGGCACATGGAGCAGATTTTCACTGTCGATGCTGCAGGGGGATGTATCGTGCCTTGGAGAGAGCAGAGGTGCTTTTTATGGGAGAAGTGAAATGGAATCAAAGAAATTACCATTTTTCTCTAACATTCCTGTTGATAACTTTGACGAAAATGGCCCATGTTTTATTTCAATTTGGTGTGCACTGCATAGATATTGCCAATTTGTCATGGGAGTGTGCAGTCAACCATCTGAAAACAGACTTTTTGATAGTATATATCTGTAAGCCAGTTCACTGCTTGTTTGCACATTGGCGCAAATGACCTTTCTCTTTTTTCTCAGCTGCTTAGGTATGTCACTTGATTTAACAAAAAAAAAAATCATGATGCATAAGCTTGCCCAACATAACAATTTATGTTCAAACAAAGAATGAACTTTTGTAGACCAGATGACTAGAATGGTCTGTCAATTGACAGTTGGCCGAGCATCCATTTCATTTTGTTGTATTGAGTGCTTTAACACCCTCTTCTATTATTATTATCATCGAATACTAGGCCTGTTTTCGGGTGGATGTGCTAGTGAGCACCATTTACTGTAAAAGTGGAGATTTTTGCTGTGTGGAAATATTTGTGCATTTTGGGTGATCAGAAATCAGTGTGAAAATAAATATTAACGCATACTGTGAAACATGATATATTTGCGGCATGAAATTTTCGCGAATTGGAGCAGACGGCCTTTTTTGTGGCATGAAATTTTCGCGAATTGCCACTGGCGTTCAATGCATATAGTGTAGACAAGAACTCTCGTGTGCATTTTAATTTCGCGAACCTTGGCACTCGCCAAATTCGCGAAATTAAAATGCACATGAACAGTCCTCGTTTTACAGTAAATATTTTTGCACATCATAATTTTTCACTTATAAATGTGTTGATTCCTTGAAATAAAAAAAATGTGAAATTCATCTTACCCAGCCAAGCGCCAAACTATCCACTTTTACAGTATAAATATTACATGAATAATCCTTTCACTGTGGATGCTTATCTCAGTGACTTTACAAACTAACATGCCTGATTGAACACATGACCTTTTTCTGCTCATGTACACAGTGGGACTGTGAACTGGCTTATTCATATTTATACACATGTTCTATACACTCAACATAATATGTGTTATACACTCATGATGGGCCTGTACATGCATGAACTCTTCTTCTCCATTCTTCATGCTATTCCACAAAAAAGGCTGCCAACTATCTTGACATCAAAGGCCTCCTGGACGCTACCTGCAAGACGGTAGCCAACATGATCAAGGGCAAGACGTCGGAGGAGATCCGCAAGACGTTCAACATCAAAAATGACTTCACTCCAGCAGAAGAAGAACAGGTGAGTGTTAGGCTCTGCATCTCTGGTAGTTGCCAAAGTGAGAATGGGAAATCTGCGGTCCCACAGGTTGGATTTTGCGTGGGGAAAATATGGTCATATAATTGAATTGAATTGATGTGGTATATTGCACAGAAAATAGCAGCTCAGAGGCTGAAATACAGTCAGTTTACAGTGAAAACATAAGAATTATAATACTTAACAATTAATGCTATCTGCATATCACAAAATATACATGAATTTATACATGCGTATGTATTTGTGTAGGTGTTTCGACCAATTGTAAGATTTTCCAATTAGAAGATTAGGTTTTGATAATAGAGAATAACTGTAATGGTGTAACATGACATGGAAGAAACCTTAATTGCTCATGTCCTCACCTGCTTTATCACAATTGCAAGAGATCACATCAGCGTTTGCATGTGAACGATGACTGAAAGTAAGTCCTGTAAATTTCAGTGCATCAGGCAAGACATGTTCAGGTTTTAAATATAAATACTATGCCATAAATTTCAATGAGTGTGTAAAGAAATACTCTGCTTGATGTTCAACTCTTAACCAAGAACAACATTCAACATGGTGCATGTACTAAGGTATTGTCCGTGGCAGTACTGGCATTGGCAGTACTCAGAGCGACAAGAAGTGAACATGTGCACCGAATTCAATTGTTTCAGACTAACTATCATACGTAACTGCTATGTCACATACAAGTAACCTCTTGGTAGCAGACATACATTGATGAACTTTGTGCTATACAGTGTGCAGTGCGGATTCACATTTAAGAAGGGTCAGAAGACACTTCCCAGATATGCTTAAATCTGATAGTCGTTAGCGAGTTTCAATAGTCAATTACGGCAGCACTAACATAAAAATATATCACATTTTGAAGCAGATGTCTCATATGTTTTATTTATTTTGTGACTTCTCTAAATTTCGGTGTGCATTGGTCATGTTTTTGCTTTGTTTTTATAGGTGAGGAAAGAAAACAGCTGGTGCGAAGAGAAGTAATGTCATCAAGCCACCCTGGTCATTGCTGTCCAAGGCTATTTATGCAGAATGTGAGTGCGCACCGTCACGGGAAGGTCATGTATATTTTTAGGTCGTTGCGTTGCAGTTACGTCATTTCCCATGCTACGGGCCTGCACCAATGTGTTTTTGTCTCTTCTATTTCACCCAAAGCTTCTCTTTTTTTTTGGGGGGGGGGGTTGGGGGGATACTTAAGCTCATGCCTGCCATGTTGGGAAATCCACAACAATTTGATAGAAAGTGGTATGATGGTTTGCAAACCCCAATTTGATTTAGTGCATGTATCAGACATCAGTGATATGCAGCAGTATTGTATCAATGCTTGTGGAAAGTCGTGTCTTCTTTGCGTAATTTCCATTTTTGCTTTTGGAAAACGTGAAAAGCTCATTTGTCAGTTGTAGGAAATCAGCAATTCAAAGTTGTTCCTTTGCAACTTATCCTCTGTATGAAGTAATCTTATTGCAACCTATTTGTATTACATGCTGCTGTTGTTATTGACAAGACGTAACTAATGATGCCTATGATTCATGGCAACACTAGCAAGCATCTAACAAACGTTCTGTGTTGATATTCAACTGTACTTAACTTGTCAATCGACATACCCGACTTTATCAAAAACGATAGCAACAGAAAATAAAGGGCAAGAGAGAGATAGATAGAGAGAGGGGAAAAAACCCCAACTTGTACATGTTAGGCCTGAACGTCGAAAAGAGGGAAGTATAATTTGTCGGAGGTTTAAGTTTCGAGTGTGATCTTTGTCTCTGTTGTATATTAAGCAAGAGCTCGGTGGCATGCATGACTAGTTGTAATTGCTTCAAGAGCTTGATGTTGCAAGGGTTAATTTTACATTTTGTAAATTCTCGGCAATCGTAAATGGATTGCCTTTGTAAGTAGCAAGTATTTGAATATGCACCGGTAAAAGAGGAGAAAAATGTATGCCACAATTTTTTTTTTTTTTTTTTTTTTGGAGCAAGGTGATAGAGCCAATTGCAAATTTGTGTGAACACAAATTTGAAAATGGAAAAAAAAAACACAAACTTGCAAATACTTAAAGAAATGAATTTGATTTTACTCTGCCTATTTGGGAGTGGATTTCTATATCGACACAGGTTACAACTGCTCGCTTTGGCATACCGATTATTCCTCTTTATGGTAGAAGGAAACTGGTGCAAAATTGCAAAGTTTCCAACCAAAACTTCAAACTGATAAGAGACCAATGTAGTGTGAATGATGTCCTGCATTATAATATCCTCCAGTGGTGATGAAAACTAGGAGGGCTTTGGAACGATTGTTGAGAAATGCAATATGTATGATTATTCTCCATCTTTAGTTCATACCATAGATAAGTTTGAATTAGATAATCGCTATTTAATCAAAGTCCTTTTGTGATGATACTATTTTACAGTAGTGGCAAATTACAGCCAAAGAGACACATACAGAGATTGTTGTACGTATGTGTGATGTAGTTTGCATCTTATTGTCCCTTTTTTTTTAATGTCACAATACATCTGGGAGTCGGCCTGAAGTACAAAATCATCCTGTGTCTATCCTTTGCATACATAGGGGCAGGGGAAAGCAGTTTTACATGTTAATTAGCTTTGTATTGTCAACAAGTCTTTGTAATACCTGGCTGTAATATTTGTTGGAGATACGATGCAGCATGTTTCATGAAATCTTTCAAAGTATATATTTGCATTCAAAAAAAAAGATCCTGGTATGTTAACAAGACACTTCTTTTTATTTTTAAGAATAACAAATGAATATGCAGCAAATTGGTACTGAGTGAATATGAGGAGTATAAAAATGATGTTAGTTTTATTTTCATGTTTTAATATATACATAGGGTAAACCCTGTCCGGAACATTCAGAATTCCCCGTTCGTTGTATTGATATAATTGTTCACGTGTTGTAGTCTACATGACAGAATGCATGATGTATATAGACTCTGGTGATTGTATGAAGTCTTTATAATGTTTCTGATAGTCAGCACCTCTTCTGTGTAAGCCTGATGCTACAGTCTATCTATTCTTCATATATCAAGCGTACATTCGTCACCTACAGAGCTCTCCATAGAGCATGTGAGGAGCTGTGGGGTGGTCTGTCGAACTCGATCTACTCGATACAATCTCTCTTTGAAATCTTAAAACTTATAAAATGCTCCCGAAATAGATGAAGCAAACAAATGAAGCAAAGCGTAAAGGCTGAACGAGTAGCTCAAGATAATGTTGTTGGCACATGATGATGCATATATGTGGCATTCCTGGGGGGTGTTTCATAAAGCTGTTCGTAAAGTTACGAACGACTTATGAGCGACTGGTGATCAGATCTTGTGCTGAATTATGGAAATTCTGGTAAGTATAGCACATCAGAACTGATCACCAGTCACTCGTAAGTTGTTCGTAACTTTACGAACAGCTTCATGAAACAGGGCCCAGGACTGATCCATCAAGTTGTCCACCGTGATGAAAAGGAGTCTACACGGGTGGAATGCACATGCGGAGGAAAAGAAATACTGTATTTTTTTTTTCTTTTTTGGAAGTCTTAATCTGCTGCTTCACAAGACTGATAGATTCACAGATCCTTGTTTGTTAGGAGACCCTACCGTGGTCGAGCATCTCTTGTAGGCAGCCCTGTATGGGTTCGCCGCACACCCAAGTTTTAAGAAGAGTTTATGGATGCAAGAACCGAGGGCTGTATTGAACAGACTGCTGCATGTTTTCCCTATTAAACACAATTACCGTTCCTAGTTACATGTTGTACTCTTGGCCCTTCATGTATCAATACTGAATCGTAGATAGGCATTGATTTGATGTCACCAAGATATCTCTGCAAAGTAGTCGTAACACTCTCGCATTTAAAACACCGATGACGTTGTTGACGTGTTTGCTCTTCTGTAATGACTCTACTGGCAGTATGTATATTTGAGGTATTTCACATTAAATGAATTCATTTCTGGCCTATGACGAAAGAAGGAAGAGAAAAGTCTTTCCTTCACCACATGTGTAAAAAGAATAAAAAATGTGTAAAATTAAGGCAGTTTGAAAATCAAAACTCTTGTTCTGTTGCTTGTTATATTCTGTACCTTCCTATGTGTGATCAACATGAAGTTTATATACCGGTAATTTGCCACCCTCCTCCACCGTAAAGCTTCGCGGAAAAACATTTGATCAATACAACTGAATGGTTTTCTCATCCCAAAATCTTTTCTGGGTTAAGTCGGTCGTATGATCCAGCTTGTATTTGCAAACTAGACGTGTTCCCTTCGAACAAGCGGCCAGTATGTGCAAACATCACTTAGAAATATTTGTTATGTTGACTGATTAAAGTCGTGTTGTGATATGATATACTGAAAGAGACTGTGTAGTGTGTTTATTTCTATGTCTTTTGTCCCGTTTTAGTTATTATCCTCAAGCTTTTTACAATCATGTTCTTATTTTCAGGAAGAATCTAACAGCAGGAGATCGTTCATGTACAAGTATATACAAACTACCTCTTCACATATAATTATGTGATGATCGAGACATTATTTGTGTTTACCATATTATGACTTATGTAGATTTTTGTTTTGCATCAAGGCATTGTAATTGCTGGTAGACATGTCTATGGTGACACATGGACTGATTTGAAGAGTCATCACACACACACAAACACACACACACACACACACACACACACACACACACACACACACACACACACACACACACACACACACACACACACACACACACACACAAGATACTTGAATTGAACTCAAACAAAGCTCGTCCTTTTTAAATGTGGACCCTCCTCAAGTTTCTGGCCACAATCTCAATTTTCCTGCAATCTCATCCGTGGATCTTTTGTCTGTCTTTCTTTTTTTGTTTCATTTTTTTTTTTAGCAATTACAGTACTTCCAATTTTCAGTATCAAAACATAAAGATGTGAGATGTAACAAAACCCTATCCTGTGATCAATGAAACTCCATTGAGCAGAGGTCTAAATAATTGAATACACTCTGTGCCTTGACTCTCGCACATGACCATCATGAATGCGCATGATTGGGAAATTAGTATAATTAATGTCTGAGAAATGCAAAAATGTAGAATGCTGCATATGTAATATGCGACATGACTTGATCATTCACTTTGTGCGTTCACATGTGTTTGTGTGTGTGTGAGGGTGTGCGTGTGTGTGTGTGTGTGTGTGTGTGTGTGAGCTTGATTTTGTTAGGATTGATAACTAGAGCCAAAAACAAGTTCGGTAGCTAAAAATCATACATTGGATAATGATAATCACCTCGTTTCTGTGCGATTGTATATTGCATCACCAAAGAACAACCTCCTGAAAGGCAAAGCAAGACAATCTAAAAAAACAAAAAAACATGGCAAAACAGACATACACACACTGTTTTCATTTGAGAGGTAAATCACCGTTTCGCTATAACCTTCATTTGCCGCATGCTAATGAATTAACGTCCCAAACGCAGTGCGTTTGGCATGTGCGTCGTAGACTCGGCTTTACGTTGCCGTTGGCGTCTTCGCCAAAATCCGTGTAAGCGGGTTTTGCGGCTGTTTAACAAGCATAGCGCCCTCTTGTGTCCATCATGCCGCGCTCCCGTCACCCGTATGTTGGCGCTCACCACCACTGATCTTTGCCCTGCATGCACTCACTGTGCACTCTGTTGTTGTGTAGACTGAGATATGCTGTGTTTTCAACTCTATACAGGACATGACCTGTTCAGTGTGAATTAGGTGTTAGTTTATTGTTGTTTTTTCTATTACCCGTTGACTAAAAATCGCCTCGCGTGAAACAAAACTGATATCTATCCTTCAAAAAGTATTCTTTCTATTGAGAAATGACCTAACAGAAAGTTGACACGACCACTGACTCTGCTGGCTATACATTCCATTCATGTAACTTTAGCGGAAACTGCAATTCCGCAGCACCATATAATATAGGCCTATTCATATTAGCCTTGATAAATAAAGTAAATTAGATGACAGAATGAGAGAGGTTCCAACAAAATCGGAGCTAGAATAAGAAAATTATAGAATCATGTATATAATTTCCCATTAGCTTGCACGAATCAGTGACATTAGTCACAACCACACACTCAAACCGGCAATTAGATAATCAAATGCCATCGCCTCACAAGTTTTCCATTGAACTATCTAGTCACAAATCTTCCCTAAAATTCCCCTTCTAGACATGGAGTCAGTAGGAGTAAGGTCCACACTTTTGCATCAAATTATTGATTATTGTAATTTTGTAAAAGCATATTAAAGGGACTTCAAGGGAAAAGCAGTTGCAGTCGCTAAATCATGAAGAATAATATTCCTATAAAAAGTCTACAAATTTCGATTGAAGTTCACAATTTTCTTATTTGTTATCTCTTTCTGATGAGACGTTTATTAATTTGTTTGAATCTATTCTTTTTATGAATTATTGCCCGCTTTGATGCGGAATTGAACTGTTGAAGAATAAATAAATCTCACATTCCAATGAATCTCAAGTTTGCTGCAGTTAAGGTTTGCACCCTGTTTCACTTACGTTTTGCAGTGACGTTATTTTTTGTGCTATTTCATCAATATGTGGTCGTTATCTTTCACCTGGGTATATCAAGCGCTAGGGGAAAGGGGAAGGATCACAAGAAATACCTGACCATGTTTCCAACAACGAATGTAGAACAAACAAACTAACAGAAAAGAAGTAAAAAGAGAACTAAACATCACTGACATCATAATTCTAGTACGCCAGGGAAAAAAAAAGCTTGATTGATGATACAGTAGGCCCACAATGTCAAATTACATTTGAAACGATGAAGATGTGACTATCTGTACATAATATACTGTGACAGTGATAGTTAAGAATAATTTAATATGGGGTAACTGAGAGGGAAATGAAGTCCAATGAGAAGGGAGAAAATGCGTCTTCCCCCCCCCCCCCCTCCCCCAAACAACAACAATAAAAATAGAATAAACACCCGTCTCCTCTCCGATATATACATCTTCTGATCATGGTTAGCGGTAACGGCATGGCAGTTCACGAATTATTTTCAGTTCATAATTTGTCCTTAGTATTGTGTATCTTTTGGGTTACGGAAATCTTCTCTACTTTAAATTCTTCTCTTCGTCAACATCCCTCTAAAAATAGAATTTGTTACAATCTTTCAGCGATTGACAGGCGGATTCAATTGAACCACTGATTATCATTTGTGTGTGTGTGCTTTTTTTTTCTGTATTTGTCCCCGATCTTGACTAAAGCGTCACCATTTTCTCCTGTCAAAAAATCCTTTCCGAAGAATCGAAGATGATATGTGTTCACTTAGCTTTCAAACCTACCAGTCTAGAATCTTGCTCTTTTCTTCTCCCAAAGGGTTATATCGTTTACGCCTATCGATTGACTATCGAGTGAGTCTTTGTGGCGTTTGTTGTAGCTGATCGATCGTGCTGTATTGAATCGACCCGGTTTCGAAAAGTTCACAGTTACCCCCGAGCTGAGCTAAAAATAAGTGTATGTATACACTTCGGCAGAAACTGTCAACCTACTGGAGATGAGGTTTCATAGGAATTGCAAAGTATAGTTATTATACTTCAACCGTAAGCTTTGTGACTGGAAATGGCTGAAAGTGTATTAATATAGTAATGCATGACAGTCATGAAAATATCTAAAGCGCAGCTCTAGTACATGTCAATTAGAATGCTTGTTTGTTTGTTTGCTTGCTTCAACCGATATGTGTGTGTGTGTGTGTGCGTGCGTGTGTTTGTGTGTCCGATTTATATATTTACCTGTTATCTCAATTTGATATGGCATGTATGGACTGCCAATTTGTCATCTAACAGAATACCACTTTCAGTCGATACGTTATAAGTACTATGATATAGTTTGGTAAAAGTTAGTATGTTATTATTCATATTTTCCCATTCAAGGGATCAGCTTCTATTCCATTCGTAATTTTCATTCATTTTATCTATACATGCTTAAGCATAATTATATTATGAAGAGTTTAAACGCAATAACAAAGACACGGCATTTCCAATGTTTTGAAAGTAATGTAATTAAAGTATTTTTTTCAACGCTACTGCATTCCCTAAATGACAAGAATATCCTGTAAGGTATCACTAAAATTATCACATATTAATATGGACGTGTTAGAAGTTGCATTTGAATTCTTGATATATAATAGACATATTAAATTTCTAATTCTCTATATATGCATTATCTTCGACAGATTTTGAGCCCATCGTTAAATTCTCCCCTCTTAACCCTGATCGGCTGGAGGAACTTCGAGTAGGGGATTACGTCGTGCTAAGCCTACCGAAAAATAGGCTCAGACGGGAGTAAGAATAGGTTTCAATTTAGAGAGCCTTCTCCAGCGAAACCGATCCTTGACCACAAGAAACGTGGAGGTTAAACTTTTCACCAGTATCCCTAGATTTCACTTGTGATGTCCATTGCCACTGGTCAGGAAAGAGAATGAGTGAGATCGAGAGTGTGTGTATCATGTTTTCTTATTTCATGCCAAAGTTATCAGTTATTCAAGTTTTATCGCATGATCTTGTTGCCATGCATGTCTTAAGGCCATAGGGGATGGTAGAGTTTTTGTTGAGATCCTGGATTCGGATTTCATTTTTTTTATTACATAATTTAAAACCACTTATGAAACATTAAAGAGTATACAATTCTATGAGGTATTCAAAGTTTGTTTGATTAAAACAAATCGGGTTTGAAACAACGACATGTCCAAAACAAAGTAAAAACAAAGTGGTCTTGATGAAAGGTTGGTCTCACATTTTATTAGGAACCCTTTCTTAGTGGATATCTCAGCCATTTCATATCCAATTTTCATCAAATTAACTTTGAATTCATCTTTAAATTGTTAGGGTTTTTTTATATCTTACAAATGATTTCTAATTATCTCACAAAAAGCTGGAAAACCTGAAGCCCCATCTCAACCCAACTATACAATCCCTTCGTAAGGACTATGAATTCACATTTTGACAATCCTACTACTCTTTGAAAGAAACCGATATTCGGTACAATAAACTGTATAGAAACTTAATCATATAAACTTAACCGATACAAGATACTGCCGCAATCAAATCAGTAACTTCACGTGAAAGGACTTACAAAATATTAATGCTCTTTTTTCTTTATTAAGCGGCCAGCTGGATAAGGACACACAGCCTGTAAATAAAGGGGGGGGGGGTCTTTTATATATGTTATTGAAACATGTGCTGCCTGAGTGTAAATGTATTTTACGAGTGAAAAAATAATAATTTAGACAATACAAGGATGATTATGATGCACGTATTGAAATATTACTTGCTGTCAATAAATCAAGTGAAAGTATTATTATGGTATCTGATTTTAAAGTGTGTTAGGGTAATTTCTCTAGGAGAATGGGTGTATTAAGACTCAACTATTCATCGCTATCAGCACTGATCGGTGACCAAGTTGCAGAAAATGGCTTCTTTATCTTTATCTTTACTGTGTACTACACTTGTTTCAGGGCTCTACGGTGAAAGACAAAACGTATGATATTCTTTCATATACATATTGTCAAGTGTTCTACTGCCTAATGAAACAACGGACAGAGATTAGGACTTTGTGGGGGATTTTACGTGGAGTTTGAAAATCTGTGATTGACTCGGAGCTTTCGCAGCACTGCTCGTTCGCTAACTCAGCTGACGATGATCTCTTTGGCTATCGTGTGGGAGTAGATCGGTGACGGCGATACTCCGGGCTTACCGGCTTTCGTCGTTCCGCTGGCTAGAAAGGGTAGTGCAACCATGGGGGTTGATAACACGGGATTAGGGAAAGTGTTCCCTCAAATTGGATTACGAGCAATCCCGGGGTTCAATGACCGTGTAAAGCCCCACATTAACCTTTAGTCCAATTTGCGATGGTGAATGCCGGAGCTCGGGCGGATCCGACTCGAGCTACTGCTCAACTGCGACAGAATATCGACCAGCCCGGAGGAACCGACGACGAATATTTTAAGAGTTTGATCAATAGACAACCCAGCTCTGCCAGTGAGATTTCTTCCCGAAGAGGAAACGGGGAGAATCTTCATAAGATCTTTACCTGGTCACGGTGACTTAACGGGCTCTTCCCCCTCTTCCCCCTCAATCCTCTCATCACATGAATTTACATTTGGGTTGCAGTTTGGCATTGCGATAACATAAACATTAAAGCTTGTTTGAATGCTGACATTATGGCGTGCGTGACAAGCATGGCGCACTATTACGTAAGGTGTTTCTGCCTTCGCCCCTTTCCGCCTAAGAAAGTCATTCTCAAGGAGAATGTGGCAGCTCATTCTTGTTTTTGTTTATCTGTTACGATCGATTTTTTTTTCTTTCTTTCTTTTGTATTTGCCTAGGACGGGTCAAGAAGCCCTACTCGTTTTGTTTTGCCCTGACAACGCAAACGTCAATCAAATTGGTTTCCGCCGAGTGTGATTTTCCTCTTTGCCCTGTCCTTTGTTTTTTTTCCCTTTGGTTCTGCGCTCTTCTTGGAAATTTAATTGCCCCCTTTTTCCGCGGCTTGATTATGTTTGATAGCTTAATCATGGTAATTCCAAGAATTCGTATTTCATGTTCCCATGTTCTCATCGTACCACCTCCAACATTTAACATTCTGCATTTGTCTACGATGTGTCTTAGATTAAATTTCATTCTTTTTTTTTTATTCTGTCTGCTATCGCACAAGGCTATACATTCGGAGAACACATGGAAACTGTTAAGGAGTGATAATGATATAAGTGAATAGTATATCTATATACCATCAATGCAATGTTGAATGTGTTTGTTCATAAATTATTATGATGAAAATCAGTTCACTTTTATTCCCGAATGTTTTTGAAAATACATTCCGATAAGTATATGATTATGATGGTGATGTAAGTGATTGTTGATATATTTGACATTATCATCATTGTCATCTTATCATGATGATTTCATCATTATCATTTTAGTGATAATGATATCTATAAGGATAAAACAAAATTACTATGATATTAATCCGGAAATGATATGAGGTTAGGAATTCCGAAGGTTCGTTGATTCGAAGGCTCTTTCATTCGAAAATAAAGTAAGGTTAATCGTGAATCCGAATTCCTCACCTTCCTTACTCTCTGATTGACGAACCTTCGGAAAAACGAACCTTCTTTCACTTCATGAACCTTCGGAGTTACGAACCTTCGAAATAACACCACGAAAAATGGGGTGCTGTTCGTTATTCCGAAGGTTCGATATTCCGAAGGTTCGTTATTCCGAAGGTTCGTTAATCCGAAACACACAAATTCCCTATACCTAGAGGTTCGTTAATCCGAAAATGAAAGAGGGTTCGTTAATCCGAACGTTTGTGGCGTTATTCCAAAGGTTCGTTATTCCGAAGATTTGTTCATCCGAAAATGAAATTCGGAAAAACGAACCTTCGGAATAACGAATCTTCGGACTGAAGAGCCTTCGGAGTAACGAACCTTCGGAATAACGAGCTGTAACCGAAAAATGTTCGAATGAACGAACCCTTTTTCATCTTCGGCGGATTAACGAACCTAAATATAGGTATAGGGAAATTAGCGTGTTTCGGAATAACGAACCTTCGGCGTAATGAAGCTTATTTCATTTTCTGATTAACGAACCTTCGGAATAACGAACGTCACCCGTATCTCAACGGAGGTGGGGAAAAAGGCACTTCCCTGATCACTTTGTCTTTATGTGATTTTAATCATTGTCAGTATTAAAGTAGTGTCATTGTGATTGCCCTCTACATGGAAAAACGGTGCTTACATTGCAGACAGCACCCTATCCATGCCGTTGCCCTTATCATCATCATCATCGTCGTCGTCATCAGCATCATCACCATCGTCGTCGTTGTCGTCGTCGTCATTACTCTTACTATTATTTTGTTGTTGTTGTTGTTGTTGTTCTGATCAATTTGACATATGGTTAATCGACATGCCGTAACAAACAGATGTCAAGAAAGTGTTTCTTTTTTTAATACCATTCCAAAGGACATGCTTTCTTAGATAATCAAGTGACTGGGTAATTAATCCTAAATGCTACCATACAGCTGAAAGATTCTTGGCTTTTCGACATGCACCGATCATTTCTTCTTCTTTTTTCCTCCAAATAATGCTACTTCGGCGTGAATCAACTTCGATTATAACGCCAATGCTGCCAGTTGAATAAGGCTGCATCCAAGAATTCTGTCTGGACTCGAACTAATCTCGAACGGGTGATCTGTAGTCTACTTCATCACCCATGCCCGTTCCTAACAGACGACGGGGAATGGAATTTCTACCCCGGCCAGACGAAAGATTGTATTGACAATATGAAGACTAAGAGAGACCAACTCTCTCGTTTGTTTATCCTTTATCTAATTTGTTTTGTTACTTGCCCATCCATTTGTCAGTGCTCTCCGAAGTCTCAGTTAGGGAATCCACATCATACAACAAAAAAATAATAAGAACAGCGGATAGCTTACAACGTCGACCACTTTTATGGTTTATCTTGCAAAAGACAAGACTTGAGGGCGGCGTCCAAGCATTTAAAGGGAACAACTACTTCGTCGACGCAGATCGAATTTTCTTTGTAATCCAAAAGTGCTCCCGTTATGTGAATAGGAGGATAACTTGAAAAAAAAGTATAAAAATAAAATTCCTTTGGAGACTTCGTGGATGCCCATCAAGATTTAAAAACGGAAAACAGATCAAAAGAAGCATCATTATTTCAGTGGGGGACAGTTGTCATGTATAGTACCTATTATATGCGTTTGTGAATCGCTGTAACTCAGTGCCAGTGACAGATGGAAAAGCGAAATTCGCCGACAACTTTGCATCGACGTTTTTATCGATATTTGTCGATATCTTTACATCGCGTCTTTATGTAATATATGATATCATCGCGTCTTTATGTAATATATGATATCATCGCGTCTTTATGTAATATATTATATAATTTTGATCTTATATAGAAACAGAAGAAAAATGATAATCGAATTTTTCCTGTCAGTATACATGTACTGTAGGTGAATGAGGGTATAGCGTTGAGAAACTGTATCAGAAAAAAAATCAACAACAAATATGTACGTTAAAAGAAAGAAAGTGCTATAACCCAAAATCCTTGGACAAAGTATCGTCCTTGAAATGCCACCGGAGATTACTTACATCAAAATAACGGTTCTCTCTCTCCCTCTCTCTCTCTCTCTCTCTCTCTCCCTCTCTCTCTCTCTCTCTCTCTCTTTCTCTCTCTTCCGTACTCTTTCTTTTTGTTGTGTTCTGAGACAAGATAATGTTGCTGTGAAGAGAGATCGAAGAGGAAGCGATTAAACGTCTTCACCACACAAAACAAAAGTAGAAGAAAAATACTCCAGAGGAAACAAAAATACAACAATAATGTAAAAGGTGTCTCTTAGACATTGTCTGAGGTGAGGAATGTGATGAGAAGGTAAATGAGGTTGGAATGACTATCTATACAGTAATCCCTTCACATAAGATAATGTGCCCCTTTATGGTGAGGGAAATATCGGTGCTTAATGCGTCGCTTGAGCTGCGCTGTCGAAAATAAACGCTATAAAGAATTGTTGTTAGACAGTAGATGAACAACTACAATGACTTAATCGTCTTAAGAATAATCAACTGATATAACTGAATGTGGAGACCGCGAGAGAAAACACAAACCTACCAAGAAATAGAATTCAGCTGTACAAGACGCCGTGATATATTTCGACATCTCAAGAGAATTCAAAGATAAATAATTACTGTCTACCATTTTGGATACGTTACAATGAAACCGGGTTTCGCAAAACGAGGTGTTAATAGATTGGAAATAAAGGGAAAAAAACGCTTCTGCAGATACAACTATCAAAAATAAGGAAAAGTGGGGGCTGTTAAA
The DNA here is from genome assembly GCF_040938485.1 of Diadema antillarum. Lineage (NCBI taxonomy): Eukaryota > Metazoa > Echinodermata > Echinoidea > Diadematoida > Diadematidae > Diadema > Diadema antillarum. The sequence continues at coordinate 627,373 of NW_027271688.1, read as the reverse complement.
GTGAGGAAGATTAATAGAAATTGGGGGAAGAAAAGCAGAATAATTTAATAAGTAACCATAGGTGACAGCTACTGCGTATGCACAGCTCTAATGATGATGCATGTTGCTGCTGCTACTGCTGATGATGATGATGGTGATCTTGATCTTCATGAAGATGGCGACCATGAGTATAGTGATTATTGGTCATCTTTTAACAAAGCATTCTGTGCATTACTGATACACTGATCCTGGTGATGACCCTTAGCTTATGAACGTCAAAAGGCCCCTGCTATAGTATTGGTTGAGGTGAGGATTCAACTTCTTGCAAGATACTTAAAAACCACTCTATGTAATGCTAAAGAGCATACAATTCTAATAGGAGTTCAAAGTTTAGTTGATGAAAATTGGTTTTGAAATGGCTGATATATCTAAAAACAAAGGTAAAACGAAGCGATCCTGATAAAAAGTGGGTCCCACCTTTTATTAGCATCGTTTTTGTTTTGGAAATCTCAGCCATTTTGAAACCAACTTTCATCCAATAAGCTTTCAATTTCTCTTAGAATTATATTCATCTTTCCTATTTCATAAAAGATTTCTCAGTATCTAAAAAATCATCATCAAACAAACTTTGGAAACCTTAAGCACCATCTCAATCGAAACTGTGCCATCCCTTTAATGATTCTAATTTTATCTAATGCACCTTTAACAGTTTTTTTGAATAACAAGTAAATATGTTTGAAATGATGTCACACTCCGATACTGGTTATAATAGTACAATGCCTGATGTCGAATTCATGATTATATTATCTTCCAACATGACATATGACAGTATGATGGAGGTTTCAGCTTGCTTTGCTTTTTTTTTATTGTTTATCTAATCGTTGCGTACCATCCATGTTACCTAACTTGTTTCGAGGTAGAAGTCTTCCAATCATTGTACGTATAGAGTCCATAATGCTGCGATATGACCTTATAACTTAGCATCTTAGGAGATATTCCTTCCTGTACTTTCCAACTCGGCAAAGCTCCTTTACTCTTTGTATTCTTTAATCACATGCGCAGAGCTGAAACCTTATTGCTATATATACAAGTTTTTTTTCAATGAAATTTTAGGAATCGATTTTTTTTTTTTACTTGTGAGAGAGGGAGAACGTCCATGCGAAACAACAGCAAAAGAAGAAGAAGGACTCATTAAGCCACGAGCATGCCAGTTCTGTTGATTTTACTCATTGTTATTCGATGAAAGAGGCTTTTCCAATTGTCTTCTGGCTTTTCTTTTCTTTCTCTTTTTTTTTTTTTTTTTGCATTCTTCGGTCCTCAGACGTGGAAAATGAAAGCCGATCAATACGGTGAAAGAATGACTTTCTTTCAGGGGCAAGGAAGAGGGATGAAGTTTCCCGGCGGGTCTTTGCCGGACGCCTGGCGCCTGGCACAAGAATCGAGAACCCGGGTCGTCGATACCTTCAACCCGGCCGCCGGAGCCCGCGCAATTTGTCTTAAGTATTCCGACGATTCGCGCCCTCCGTTGCTGTCAGCCCCGCTCCCATTCAAAGGCAACATTTTTTTTTTTTGGAGAGGGGTATTGATATCCTGCATGCATACCAATCTAAACAAACAAATGTGGCTCTTTTGAAAGGTAAAACGGGATAAACGCTTTCACTCGGTTGGAAGGTCTGTCGGCACTTAATCTTGTCGTTTGGGGGAGCTATTGATTTTCGTCTTTTCAGTATCCCCCACCTCCTTTTTTTCTCTATCTCTTCAGGACAGTTGCTTGCTCCAGGAGATAATCCGATAGTTCCGTCTTCATCCACTGGAACTCCCTACCCGCCCGTTTGCTTTTACCCTTAATTTGGTCTGGTGCGCGCGATCCCAATCAAACGTCGAAGACAAATTAAAGAAAGACATTCGAATACCTTTGCATTGTTGTTCGCTATTAATCGGTCAAAAACTTTAAACTCCGTGTAACGAGGAACCATCAACTCGCACAATATCAACTATTAAATCCTAAGTCGTCGTACAAGCAGTAATTTTCAAAGTGTACACAATCTACTATATTATGTGAGAGGTTTTTTAGTCACATAATTGCCTCACCATTGATGAGACAATCTCCTGTCATTTAGATAATATATTCATCTTTCCTTCTTCTTTTTTATTGGAGGTGCATAGTTACTAGTGCGTTTAGGTCAATAGTTTGAGAAACTCTGTTTAGTTGATCGTTGATTATTTGATTATTTTTTTTTAAGTGGGCGAATGTAATGTTTCCATCTTAGGAAGCCTTGTCAGTTGTTCTATTAAAATAGATTGTTATGCTAAGTGAGACTTGTATGTTTTTTTGTTGTCTCAACACCAATTTTGTTTTCCACTTTGAATTCTGCGTTTAGTGTCTTATAGGGGTTGTCTTGATGAATGTTCCTTACTTTCGTTAAACCGACGTGACATTAATCAAGTATGTATCACCACTTGCTTGATCAATTTTGACATCTAATACTTAATGACGATTAGCAGTTCACCCCTTTCCATCCATAGTTTTTTTTTTCTCTCCTCAATACCTATGTAAATCTATACCGTCGATTTATTGCTTTATCCAAACCATCCTTTGGAAATAAAGCGACATCTTGAAACATTAGTCTTAAAATCAAACTGTTCTAAGGGGGAAACAAGAGAAAATGGAGAAATGCTAGGGAAATGAAAAAGAAGAAGCGATTGTTGAATAAAGTAGAAAGATAAAATGGAGAAAGAGAGGGAGGGAGGGAGAGAGAGAAAGAGAAAAAAAGGAGAGAAGAGAGGGGAGAGAAAGGAGGAACATGTCTGCTCCTTAGCTTCAGCGCATCCTTACAAAAAAAAAGTAACTGTAGCCAAGATGAACTGAAAGACAGACAGAAGTCAATAGGAATGAATGCGGGCGCCAACGTGAAACGAAATGGGATTACTATAATAGATCCGGGAGTGAATAGGAAAGGGGTACGTCGAGAAGGCTATTATGTAATGTTTGTTAATGAGACCACAAAAGCCAGTTATTATACCCCCCGTTCTTTTATCTCGTTGGTCACAAGGTAAGGAGTACGAATGGCCGGCGAATGTACTTTTTGGCAAAGGTCAAACAGGTAAAAAAGAAAGCCAATCCCGTATAATAGCTTGAAAGGGGGATAGGAAGGAAAGAAAAATGGGGGGGGGGGGCTGAAATGGATGGAGGGGTGCCAGAGAAGGTGGTTACGGTACATTTTGTTTGGTGGTGAGGTCGGAGAGCGGAACACGATTGACGTGTTGAGCGTGGTGGAACGGTGTTGATCCCTGCTTTAATCGAATCACCAGGGCTATTCTTCGGAGGAAAATTGTCGAGTACCCTTCGGCTATTGTTATCCAATCCACAGCTTAAAAGAAATGAAGACAACGACTGGAATTTTAGAACGAAAAACCCGAGGACTTCCAAGAGACAAATAAATTCAAGAACAATAATATTCTTTTTCTCCTTTTGTTTCTCCACGCAAAGCAAAAGTTTTGTGCGCTTCCCCTCTCCACTTTACCAATTTAATTTTGTTTTCCTTTTTCGGCGCGTTTCTTTTGACAGATAAGTGAATGTCCGTGGTGCACTTCCGGTGAAATCAACTCTAACCCTAACCCAAAATTATATCAATAATGGACTACTTTGATAGTAAACATGTACTGTCCACTATAATTCTTGTATCTATACATCTATTAAGAAGGAAATAGATATTCCAGTGATTATTATACAATATCTTCATTTTCCGCACCTCTCGTCATTACGTCACATATGGATAACTTATACTTTATAAGCTATGTTTTTTAGGTCTTCCTCCATGATAATCTATTGTACTATTTTTCTCCAAGTTAAGAAAAGTTGTTCTAATAACAATTATGTATTTTTGTATTTTTGGTTAATTTTTGTAACGTTATTTCATTTGCGTCTTTGTAATATTCATGATCATCATGAGAAAACTGATGAAATCAAATAAATCTTTCTATGTATGTATGTATGTATGTATGTATGTATGTATGTATCTATCTATCTATCTATCTATCTATCTATCATGTATATTATGGAAGTGTTTGTAGAATATATCTATATTATCTATATTGTATATATATATATATATATATATATATATATATATATATATATATATATATACATAAACATATTCTGAATAAGCAATGTGTGTTTAGACAATATTTGTTATTAGTCACATCAATGAATATCCTTGGGATAACGGTTTCTCTTCAACGACAAATTAAGCATCGAATTCAACTTGGGAAAGAGTGCTTGACCCCTGCGATTGGCTCCGCCTTTTTGACGAAGAGAGAGAGAGAGGGGGGGGGGGGGGGGAGAGATGAGGATGGAGAGGAGAGGATGAGGGAGAGAGAGTGTGACATCTTTCTTTCTTTCTTTTTTCTTTCTTTCTCTTTCACCTGTTGTGCAATCATGTTTCCGTCTGGCATTGAGCACAAAACTCGGACGCACATTCTGTCCAGTTTATCAACCTTTCTGGCACTACCCTGAGTTCACGGTCTACCAGCCAAGGGAATACTTCCAGGCAGACAGGACGAAGGGATCGGGGACACTGCCCCTGGAGTTTGGGTGGAGCTGACCAGGCACTGTGTTTTCGACATTGGGATCGGCCGTTCGAAGCTCTCGGACGAATATAATCATGTCGTCATCCTTATCGATGACGGAATGGGAGAATAAAAGGTTACGTGACGATGAACAAGTTTGTAAAGTTGAAAAGTAAATTTACATCTGCTTCATTGTGACTTGTTGAAGTCTAGACACCAGAAGCAAAGCGCATTTTCTGTTACTACACATTAATTTTATGAACGCAAATGATTTACAGCTACATGGACACAAAATAGTCTATGCAAACTAAAATATGATCGTCGAAACCAATTAAGATGCGCAAGAGAATTGAAGATGTATAATTCCCTCATTGCAGCATCATTACAAAACCGCAGAAGGCACAGCGATATGTGTTACAACAGCGTATTGCATCAAAAGAAAACATAAATAAAAAACACAGTAAATATAAACGATTCTCATAGTACATTGACCTTATTATAGTGAATGTATAGATCCAGTGTAGCGTGTCTTCTGGTGGAGCACCTTAGAATTCCGTGGTAATCCTCATTTTATGAAGAAAATACGAAAACAAGATAATTTAGGCTATTCAATTGGGGGAGGGGCTGTTCGCAGTACACGGAGGAAATTTTGGTGAGGACAAAATCCAGCCTGCGAAATGTAGGCAATGAATCGGCAATTATCAAGTGATACTTACGTTATTCATCTCATCATCACAAATAAACGGGCGCCTCTTCTTTTCCTCTCCTGTTTTTAACCGCTTTTGAGAAAAGCTAGCATTATAGTTTTCTCGTCTTATTGTTCGGAAGTTACCACAACTCAAATCTACTCTGCAAGAGGTGAATCGAGTAGTTTGTTGCGGTTGCACAGCAATAGGAGCTGAGTTCGGCAAAATGATTGTAACCGACAAAAACACGTACGCCGGTCACTTTTTTTTTAGCTTGTACTATTTAAGTGATGACACCACCGTGTGTTCTCCTTATGCAACTCTGCCTGGTGAAGATATGAGCGATGAGAAACTTGAGCAACTCATGAAATATATATCTACTTCTGAAATATCAAGAAATATCCTAACATTGAGTAAGAGTCTCTACAATTCTCGGCAAGATCGCCTGTCTTTAGAGTCATTATTGTAAGCAGGGCACAGCTTTGATTCTTCACCTGCGATTTTATTTTAACTCTCAATATTCACTTTGCAAGATGAATATTATCAATTCCGCCAAGTTGCCTTTTTTTTTCAGAATTTTTGAAAAATCGGATACATCTACAAGGATCAAAAATAGTTGTCAGAGCTGGTCACGCAATACCAGCTAAAGATACAACTTGATTAACTCTAATCAACTTGATTACTTGTTATATTTTGTTGCCACGTCTTGAATCATCCAGTCGTATCCTTTGAGACTGGGAACATTTAAAAAAAAGTAGATAATGATACTCTCTTGGGCAACAACTTTGCTTTTTAATCACTCGTTGCTGTTGTTGTGTGTGTTGTTGTTGTTATTGTTGTTGTGTTGTTGTTGATGATGTTGTGTTGTTGTGTTGTTACTGTTTTTGCTGTTGTTGTTGTCGTTGTTAAAAGGCGCGTCATTCAAGGTTGAATATTTACGTCTTCATCTTTATGAATGATTCCACATTCAAGCCGTTATTTTCAGAAACAAAACAAAACAACAGAAGAAATGATTAGCAATGCCAAACAACTGCAAATTCTGGCGCAGGGAGCAGTCCGCTCGCATATGGTTGAGACAGAGAGAGAGAGCACCGCCGTGCTGAAAAAGGAAGAGGAGCACTCACATCAATTTAACCATCGCCACTGTATCTCGAACAAACAATACAAAACCCTTGCAGGAAACACGAGAAACCCACCTGTACGTCTCCGACTATAGGACCTTTCTTTTTCTAGAAACAAAAAACAAACAGAAAATAGAAACCGTTAGCCTTGGTATAGATTTATAAGGTCTCTCGCGAGAAGACGTGTATTGTGCAACAAGTTAGTTTGTCTCTACCCCTTGTGATGTCGTGAATAGTTTTCTTATTTTTCTCTCCAAAGGGCCAGGGCTTGTTTTTCTGATACATGTGGGGTTTATTCCTTGCCCTTAATTCTTCTTCCTCCTCCTCCTCCTCCTCTCCCTCTCTCTCTCTCTCGGTTGGATCTCTTTCTCTCTCCCCCACGCTTTGATATTCTTTATCTATTGTTTTCGTAACCTATTCCATCCCACCTTTAATCGCGCTCCTCTTTTTAGCTCACCTTCTTTACCTTGCAGTCATTTTGTTTTTTAACAGGTTTTGATTCATCCTTCTATTCAGTATCTTTCTTAATCTGTGTTTTCACGACTTTCCGTCCAACTAATGAGTATAGTTCAATTCACTTTACTTCAATCAAATTCAAATTTATCTTCGACAAAATATAATAGCATGCATGACACTTTATTTTTCATCTTTTTGGTAACAAAGAATGAGGTGAAATGAACAGAATGTATAAAACAATCATATCAAAACGTTATACTGCATAATATTGAAAGTTAACGTAATTAATTTTTTAATGATCATTAAAGTGAATGATAAGTAACGTTGTTTCATTGCAAACATTTACCACTCATCAATCCTACAGTTTGTGGTCACATAATTGCCCTAGGCCACCTCTCGCCTTTATTTTTTTTTGTTTTCCAATGGGTATTTATTCATTTCCATTAAAAAGAATCAAAGACAATATAATAGAGTGGTACTGCTGTAACAAAGTAACATAATATTGACAAAAATAACAAAAATCCCATATTCTTTTTGGTGCACTTTTTTTTTTCGCAGAGGTAGAATTACAACTTGGTAATAATCATAAACAGATAACATCTCATCTGTTCAATTACAGTGCACTCCCGTTATAACGAATAAGGTTATAACAAAATTCCGATGACAACGAAGTAAAAATTCAGGCCGCAACGTTGTTTGCCTATGTATTTTTATTGTTTATTTGTTCGGTTATAACGAAAATTTCGTTACAACAAAAGAAAACTGCCGGTTCCGGGGACTTCGTTATAACGGGAATCCTCTGTAACATCAATTAAAATATAGCCAAAAAAAATGAATAAAAAAGACCTTTATTGTACAGCATAACAGAATGGAATCATGACATGTGTAAACCAATCAAGCCCACTCACCCTGCAGCTCTCCGCAGCTGCCCCCTTTTATACACATGTGTTCACACAGATATACACACACGCTTGCTCCGTCCGTCCGTCCGTCCGTCCCGCCCCCCCCCCTCTCTCTCTCTCTCTCTCTCCGTGATGATGTACCAGGCTATACGCAATGATGCGATGGATGCTTTATGACTTTCATGACAAGACAAACATTTCCAGGGTTTAAATGTAAAGTAAAATTGCCTATCCGATCATCTGACATTAACCGGTCTGCGCTCAGAACCTGGGCATGTATATAATCGTCACTCCGTTGCAGTTTAATCAAACCTTCCGAGCTTTCAACTTTCAAATCTAGAAGAGATGTACATCTGTTAAGTTGTAAAGGAGGAGCAAATGATATTGACCATATGCAATCCGTTTATTAAATACAATGTAGTCACTAAAGATTTGTTTTCATTTAATGCGCCATCTGGATTTCTTTTCTTTGTTAGTTTGCTTGACACTCGTCTGATCCGATTTGCTTCGTCTTGCCATTCATGGCAAATCTTATCAGCTGAAAGTCGCCATTATAGGAGCCCATCAAACAAGTATCACTATACAATAAAAGACAGTATCGTCTCGTGATTTCGTAAGGCGCATTGAAAAAAAAGACTTCCCAGACTTGTAGCAATCACTCCAAGACACAAACAAACAAGCAAGATAACAACAATGATTATAAAAGAACAATAATAATAACAACTACACAATGTCAAGCCAATACACATGAGATTTAATATTCTTCAGTGCAGATAAATTACTTTGACCAGGGAAGCGGGCCCACCTCCCTGCTTTGACACACTAGGTATGCACACACGTATACTCACACACAATTACCTCTTTACCATAATATAAACTACGTAGAATGGCAGGTTATAGATTATAGGTTATTTTTAGCCACTATACCTTTAATGGATAGTAGCAAATATCTCCCATTGAGCTCAGGTCATATGCGAAAAATTTCAATTTCAATTTAATTTCACACTTCTCTGCAGTGAAAAAAAGATGCATCAAATATAACATGATAAAATGAAAGCATGTACAATAGAATATTACTGACATAAAACATAGCGGTCAAAGTTTGAAACTAAGTGAAAATGCTGGAGAAATACGATGAACTGTATTAAAAGCAAACTTGTTAAGCGTCGGTCCCTATAGAAGTCGGGTGTGAAGAACAAGATATGGGGCACGGACCTATACTGAGAACTAATCTAAAACAAACAAACAAACAAACAAGCAAACACCCCCCCCCCAAAAAAAAAAAAAAACACACACAAAACAAAACAAAACAAAACAAAACATTTATAGAACAAATTTGATTTCATTCTAAGCGGCTGCTAAGAAATGATTGAATATCTACAAAACATAAGCAATCAACCACGGCTTCAAGTCCCTACGGAACGATTAGGCCACGACGATAAAATGCCTTATACCAATTAGTAGCAACAGCACGGCTACTCTGGGGAATCGAACCAATGATCCCATGATTGACAGTCAGTGATCTTATCCACTGAGCCACATACAGCTCCTATCAATACATTTGATACTTTGTTCTCATTGGAAAAAAAAGAAGAAAACCTTTGTCCCGTCTTTGTGGAGAGGATTTGGCTTCTATGACAGGTAGACAAGGAGATGATGATAAATTTTGCGACAATGTCTGAATGGATGATTTCGATGATTTATGGCAATTCATTGTATCCATTTCTTTTCTTTCTTTTCTGCAGCGCCTTTCTTTGTCGTCGCAACATGCGATTATAGCAAGCTCCAGGCAACGTCAGACAAAATATGATTTAATCAATATCCCAAGATATATATATTTGTGTTCCGTTTCCTGAACGACCCGCCCAGTACCTATAACTGGAGATGTTTATAGTTCACGGTGGTCTGTGTATATGGACTGCAGCTGCTGCGTTACGTGTTATGATCGCACGTGGATCATTTGGGACGACCCATCAGTTGGAATGGTCACAAGAATCTGAAGAAAATTCATATAGAAGTACGAAATACTGCAATATCTTTTTTTTTTTTTTTTTGCCAGGACCATTGTAGGCTTTTGACTATCTGTGATCGAGAGATCGCTCTGGACATCATCAATGTAGCATCGAATTGTTGACTCTTTAACGTCGAGAAACGCGTGAAGTTTCGTCTGATGGATCACGTGGAGAAGCCTGTATCATCACTAACAATCATTTAATTTTTGCTTTCGGGAATCGATTGTGCCGCGTATCAACCCTGAATTTATTACCAAGAGTAACTTGGAAGTTACGAGACTCTGAAGCACGAGCTATCGAATACGATCTTACCCAATACTAGCAGAGATTTGCAAAGGAGACCATGACGAGTTTTGTACATCTTGAGAACCATCATAATAATTAGCTGCAAAGTCAGTCGAAATAAGGACCTGTCGGCTAATTTGATGATGTAAATACATTTTCTCCCTGCCGTTCTTGTGGTCACAACTTCGGTGTGATACCACGACGCCGAAAGTGTAACCCGTCAAGGTTTGACTGGAGCTTCCGCCCGAGGTCACGGTGGTGCTTGTTCTGGCTCAAGGGCTAAAATCCGTGTACCTGAACCAATGTTTGTTCCGCAGAAGTTGATCTTCACCATTGATTTTAAAGGATGACCTACAAGCAGAAAATGTTAAAGAGTGAACTTGAAACAGGCCTGAAATAATATTCCGTGTATTCATCAAGAACTCGTCAAAGATGTCGCATATCAAATTTACTGGCAAGACAACAACGAGACAACACCGAAAGTGAATAACGGGAAAACATTTCACACCAGACCCTTAACGAAATTTGGACAATCATGTCATCGTCGAAGTATAGTTGATATCGAAAGAGGTGGGACGAAGGCGTGACTTAGCAGCCATTTTTCTCACACTGGAGCTCATTAATGCATAATAAAAGCTTTTTAATCATGGTGTCTCCGAAACGCAAAGAAGGAGGGCAGGTGCTGGAAAGGGAAGACGGCAGGGGATCAGCTGACACAGGTGCGTATATCATTTCTTGTGTCATGAAGTCATTTCCCCTATATAGCCACCTAATCCACCCGTTCCCTCTTCCTTCCTCTTTGGAAAGCAACACATTATTTCATAATCGTAGCGGGAACAATGCGAGCAGTACTGTAGTTGGTAGTAAAAGGAGAAAGAAAATAATTCGATCAAATACCAAGCAGCTGACTAAAGAATTGAATTGAATTGAATTGCAAGTCGAAATGGGTGGGCGTACATTGGCCCTTGACCCCCCCCCCCACACACACACACGCGCGCGCGCGCACACACACACACACATACACACGTACACACACACACTGAAATGTTCCACCTTTCCTGATAATTACGAACTATTGCAGTCAGTAACATAAAAAAAAAAAACCGAAAAGAATGACTCGTATAACATAGGTGAAAATTTGTTACAGTTTATGAGTACTCTTCCAAACTTCAGTTACTTCGTCGATAAGAAGCTTTTCTTGTGTGAACGCACAAGCCTCAATGGGGATGATTTCATACTTGTCCTATCTCGTCTTATGCTTGATTCTGATTTGTATGTCACAGAATATAATATGTCAATATGCTCAAGGGAGAATTTGTACATTTTCAGGATGAGGACGAAGAGCAAGGTGACTTCATAAAGCAAATAACATTCATTATAAAGTATTGCAACATTAGAGGCGCAATGGACTTCCCTTAAGTCGAAGTCGCACAGGTCGAATTTCGGCTAAGTCGAAGGAAATTAACTACTGTGGCAGGACGTGTGCTAACACAGTCACGCAAGTCGAATTCTACTTAAAAGTAAAAGCCTTTTTCTTTGGCCCCTTCAGATTCTGCTTAGGCGAAGTAATACTGTACCACGTTCGATCTCTGCTGGTTTGCTGCTTGGGGTAAGGCCATATGCGTGCGTGTGCGTGTGCGTGTGTGTGAGGCGTGTGCGTGTGTGTGAGGGATGTGTGTTTTAATTTAAGAAATTGGATATCATCATATGCGCTCGTGAGAATCAGGGACTTAGCGTGTGTATTCATGAGTGCTTCGAACTAGGGATCCAATCACGACTAATCACTGATCCCGCTTTTCAGTCAAAAAAAAGAAAGAAAAAAAAGTGGGACCGGACGGAAAGCGCGGCGGGTAAGGACGAGATCGATACATGTGTTGTTATTCACTCACATTATGTCGCAAAGTGTCAACATAACACAGAAGATGAATGTTTGTTTTATGGTGACCCCGCATTGCAAAGTCTTCTTTATTAATTTATTTTCCCAGCCAGTGAAGTATGACGTGAGAAATTGTCGGAACTCATTGTGACATTGTTTGCTCCATGCTGAAGTTCGTTAAATTGCCGTTTATCTTTTCTTTCTTTTTTCACAACCCACATGACGTCATAAAGGCAGATACCACGATCTCGCAATTACAAGGATGCAGACTTGCTTTGTCCTGAAGCATTTGTTATGTATACATTATTTGACATTATGCTATTCATTATCGTTACTCTCATTGTTTAAATTAATGATTCTTGTGTCGAGTTGTTTTATTGCAAGTGATTTACGAATTGCCCTAATAATTCATAGACGTAGATAAACACCGATCATGGCTACTGCTGAGCATGCTAAAACTCTTTCATTGTTATCAGTAAAATTGATATTTACATAAATCATAAATGTCTTTAAATTTCCAGAGACGATTTCTTAAGTGGTGTGTGTGGATTACCACTGTTCCATTAGAAGTGCCGTCCCAGATGATTATCCACGTCACATCGCAAAATATATATCCATCTATGCATCTCATTCTGGACGAATCTCGATCCTTGTGCTCAAGCGTTACAAACACACCGTTCTGTAAGGTGGAAGAAAACGTCTCAAAGTTACATCACCACATATCCAAGCCGATCTTTTTCTTCACCGAAGTATACTTTGGTATGACAGAGAGTAAGATATGCTAATATAGGCCTACACTTTTCTCAATTCTTCTGTGCCTGAGCTCTCTCCTTTAGGATGAAGATTAACAATTTGAGAGTTCAGTTTTGACGTATGTCTCGCTGGTTATAAGTAGGGATCTATCGTGTGTGTGTGTGTGTGTGCGCGTGTGTTATGTGTTGTGTGTATGTGTGTGTGTTCTAGAAAGGTCTGTTTTCAACAATGATATCGATTACTGTGCTTCTTGCTCTGTTTAATGTGCGTGCGTGGGGTGCATTTAAAGAGGTCAACATTTGATATGTGCATACACGAGGCCGCGGTAACCATGATATGTTGCGTTGGGTTTTTTTTCTACTATCTACTGAAGATGACAATTCAACTTCTCACATGGTAACAAGAGCGACGCTATTCAAATGCCAAATGTTAGGAAAAGGTTTGTCCGTTAATGGCCATTTAATGAAGGTTTATGGCGCAGATGTAAACATAGTATAGCGTGCGTTGTCTGAATCGCGCTGTGGACATTCAAGAACAAACACAACAAGCTTTAGAAAAAGAACATTCTCTGTAAAATGGGGGGAAACGGAATAGAGGCAGCTGCAAATTTTTCGTGTTTGTAAGACAAATTTTGGAGGAAGATAATAAAACGTTAATCCTAAAAGGGTGAGACAGTAAATCAACATTGCGAGTGCTATTGTCAAGCTTTTGCTTTGTACACTTATATTCTTTGTTGAAAATGAAAGTAAATAACTGAAATACAATGAAGTGAAGATTCTTTTTTTTCTCTATTTTGATAATCTACAGGTAATATTTCCAATATTTATGTGTCTTTTTTTTATCTAGCCATTTGTTGTTCCAGAACTGGAAGCAAAATAGCCAGAGGAGAAAAAAAAACCCTAAGTATCATTACTTCAATAGTCCTGCTTATCTAACAGATAATAAAACTTAGAATGGTTTGATCACTTTTAAAGAGAAAATCCACCCTAGAAATAAATGAAGTCTAAAAGAAAGAGAAAAAATCTCTACAGAACGATTAAAGTGGCAAAAATCGGACAAGAAATAAGGACGGTTTAATGACATTTTGAAATTTCACATTTCTTCGGAAGACATTTTCTGACCAGTCCTTATGAATGTTCAAACGAGGTATAGTTGATGATGGCATGCCCTCACAATGTTTCATGTATGTTGTATATGAACCAAAATATATCCGAGTTATTCTTTTTTATTTTTGGTGGTTTTAAGGCAACTTTTGCATTCATCTGTTTATTCAGCTGAAATATGAGATTTTTGTCATTTCTGTATATGAAATGAATAAGAAATTGTGGAGCATGATATCATCAAATTGCTGATTTTGACATTCATAACGACTGGTCAAGAAGTGCTTTCCAAAAATTTTTGACATTTCAAAATGTCATAACTTCCTTATTTCTTATCCGATTTTGATCATTTCTGCAAAGTTCTGCAATTATTTTTTTTCTTATGAAGTTGATTAAACTCTGGGTTGGACTTCTTCTTGAAGGGCTGTCATTGAGATCAAAGCATTTCCACTGAGCTTTCGTGTTTTAGACAGACACCACAAAACAAAAACAAGCTTACAAGAAAACAAAAGCCCTTTTTACACTTGTGTTTCTTAACCCCGTACTTTCTCTGACCCAGGACTATCGTTAGTCCCGTACCAATTTTTTCCAGCTTTTTACACTGGCCAATTAGTCCCGTACTATCTCTTGTCCGGGGCTAAGGAGAAAACAAAAGTAATCCTTGTGTGCCAAACTTTAATTTTGTAGTTAAACCGTTTGCCCTTATATTCACTTATTAATCGTCATTGTTGTCCATGTGAGTTTGACCAATCCATAGCCTACAGGCACTTACTAGACCTGGTTTAAACGTAAGCAAAAATCTATACAGGGTTGTAAAACCTGATTAACATCAATGAATATCAATTCTGAACTTAAAGGTAAATATAATTTCTCGTGCGTTGATTATAATTTATGTAGGTTTTAAGCAAACAATGTGCAATAACATGACAACATGGATTAGAACCACTTGGTACCAATTCGAGCCATATAGCAGTATGTATAGGATGGTAATGAGTGTTTCTTCGTATTGCAAACAAAGTTTGCTATATACATACAATACTCGAATACTGAAATAGAAGACCATTTGAAATCAAATCAAAATTATATTGTGACGGTATGTGTCACCTAGCAAGAGAACGAAGTTTTGAGCTTTAGAAGCTACTGGAGTCAGATATGACTGTAGTAGTTGCTATTGACCCCTCCCTATTATGTATTGTTTTTGTTCGTGTTGTGTGTGTGTGTGTGTGTGTGTGTGTGTGTGTGTGTGTGTGTGTGTGGTTTTTTTTTTGGGGGTGGGGGGGTGGGTGGGTGTCAAGTAAACGTATAAAGGGTCTATATAGGGCCTACATACGGCGGTGGGGATTTAACGGCTCTGTGGCGCCAAGTTGGCTAGCTGCGTGGGGCGTAGACCGACTATCCGTGTGCGTGCTCATAATAATATAGAGGATCGTGGTGGAATTAGAAGACGATCGAACGCGACAGCATATCTTCTGCATCTGTCAATGGAAGGGGAGGGGGAGGGGAGATAGGGGGTGCCATGGGCTACGAGCGGATTTAGTTAGGAACCCCTTTGGCTGACATTGATTCCCCTGTTCAAATTTGACCGATTTGTCAAGCATGAATAGAAGATCCTTTGCCTATTATGGGCACACGTCACGAGCTTTTTTTTTTTTTGTTGAATCGCCATGTCAGCTGACGTGTCAAGGATTTGCGGTTTTTCTATCTCTATACAGAAAGGTCGAAGCAGCCAATGTGTACAGGCCTACCTCAGAATTATTTTCCCAGACAAAATACAGTTTTTTTCAATCTGCTATTTTCCATGTTATAATAATATCTGTCCATTCTTCCTCATCCGGCACGTGCGACATGTACCTTTGCACACAATGTCGTCGAATACTATACTCATTCATTCCAATCGAACACGTGACTCTTTCCTACGCCTCTCACAAACACACTCTATATCTATCTATCTATCTATCTATCTATCTATCTATCTATCTATCTATCTATCTATCTGTCTGTCTGTCTGTCTAATCTATCTATCAGTATACGTATATCTATCTGTCTCTACATATATTTCTCTATCTCTCTTAAGCAAGCAGGCGAAAAATACTGTCTGTAACAAAATATAGATGGGAAAATAATCTAGTTAACTCAAAGCTGTAGGAGCATGTTAAAAGCGCTGGACGATGACAAATGATTACAAAGCTACGATGACAGGCACTTTGAAGAATATCATATTTGCGTTCACACGCCCACGCAAGCACACACCAAAAGTGTGTGCGCAGGGTTTGGCGCCAATATGCAACTGTCAAATCTCAAAAAAGCTTGCTGTTACCAGCGCCAGAGTGATGGGTTTTACTAATCAACTAACGGCTTTTCATTTCCTCCCTGTACAAAGTGAGAACCATATCGCCTGCTATGTGTCACCTTGGGAGCGAAGAAACAAAAAAGTGGCGCATGATTCCGAGTGGATTTCGGGGTTTCAGTTGAGTTGATACGCACATAACCAATTTCCATTCATCGCGAATTTTCATTTTTCTCCCCCTCTTTTGGGGGCGAGCATCATCGGTCGCCTCAGCGTCGCATAGGTGCGTGCCTGTCACGCGACCCGGTTTTTCCACGCACGTCGTCGGTCCGACACCGGCGTTCCCGCCGAAACCAAGCCGGCTATAAGATGGTCAGCTGGTGGCGTGCATGGCATGAGTTGATTCGCTACGCTCTTACGAATTAAACTTACAATGGAGCCCATGTCAGCCTTATAAAACAATGGCCCTGACACTAATTTACTCAAACTCCATCAGGCAAGGATATTTTTCCCTTCCCGAGTAATCACTTGTCCTTAATGAGTTTTTTTTCCTCCATTTTTCTGTGACGGCTGGTCAATAATTTCTTTCATGTGTGCTAAGATCTCGACGAATTACATTGCTCAGTAACATCCTCGGGAACCAACCTTCTTACTTACGTTGTGAAATGACCAAAATATCAACTGATTTCAGGGCGGTGGGTAAACAATGAATAAAACCACTTGATGATGGATTGATCTTCACCGACTGGGATTGCAGAATCCACTCTGTTAAATAAAAACGAGTCAGAAAAAAAAGGGGGAGAAGAACACACTGCGTGCTAAGAGAAAGTGCTATGCACACTATTTATATCATAATGTCGAAAGAGAGGTAGAAGCAATATTGCAGATGTATTGGTATAAAGTTACCGAGACAAAGAAAATGACAAGAGAGACAGACAGACAGACAGACAGACAGACAGACAGACAGACATATACAGATAGAGACGGAGAGAAAAAGAAAGAAAATGAGAAAAAAAAATCTCTAGTGACAAACCAAACAAAAAAATCGATAGAATTGCCTGTTTAAATCTGCTTTAGTAGTATATTAAGTTTACATAAAAACGTTGGAAGATAACGTGTTTACTGCTCTGCGAGTGTCGCTTTCTCTTCATTTATGTATAGTCTTTGTACTGCAGCAAGTCTTCTCTTTCTTCCCTTTATAATGGATTATACAATTTACTTCAGAATTAAAGTTAATCAAAAACTTAGCCCACAATGCTTTCACGACTCGTGGATGCAGGGCTACAACTTAATTGCTTTGCTATTGGTTATGCCTCTTCCTTGGACATTAATCGCTTTGGACGAATACTGTCCACAAAACAAACAACAAAATACAGTCATGTTGATTCTTTCTCTCTATATCTCTATTCTCTTCTCTTTGATTTCACCATCCCCATCAATCCATTTGAAACACACACAAACACATAATAATTATTATAAATGATGAAAAGAAATCAACAACAACGCAGTCACGTGTGCAACAACAACGAGGACATCCAGAGAAAAAAAAAATACAAAGCGAAAGTTGGTAGTGTTGTAAGCCCTATACCTCACGGTTGTAAGGGACAATTATATAGTGAATGATGCATTTGTGTTTGCAAGGACGTTGCTTTACTCTGTAATTATATTTGCTTACGCTTTTTGTTCACCCTCAGATTTGATTTTCATTACTTGCAACAACAACAAAAAATCAACTGACCTCTAAAATCCAAAACGAAGAGATTAAAGGAGAGAAACTTATCTTCAATGGAATTAATGAGACAAAAACTACCGGATCATAGATTGAGAGTGACTGTCATACGAATAACATCACGTGATGCAATATGGCGTCCAAGATTTAGCCTATACCCAGTTGTTATCATAGCTATTCTTATACTGTCGCCTGCGTGAGATTGCTGACATGACTTGAGTACTATGAGAACCCCGAAACTTCACGTTTTCTTGAAAAAAAAAAACGCTCCATGATCCTCCCAATAACGTTCGAAGGATCATATTCTTCTTACACACGTGTACAATAACAACCTCCAAAATAACAAACACACACTGACAAAGATTGAACCTAATTAATGAAGACATAAAAAATGGTATTTCCTTTTTTTTTCTTTTATCATGGGGATTGGGGAGTTTCATTTTTTAATTTCCAATAACAATTATTTTGAAAAATTAGTTCTTCATGTATAATTAGTTTCACACGTATATATAATGTTGTATACATTCTACTAATTGTATCAACAAAAATGTGCTATTGAAAATAAAATCTCATTTGAATTGAATTGAAATCATTCCTTCGTCCATTCATTCATCTATTCATTTTGCAAAATATGAAACAATACAAATTACAACAGAAATAAACAAATGAGGCCAGGACTCCTGAGAAGCAATGTATGCTTGTGGTTGGAGACCTTATTCTGAAAGGGTAGAAAAAGTGCCCCAACTCTTTTGTATTAAAGTTAGAGTCATCTTTGTAAAAAAGATAAAAATTGTCATAAATCGCCTTTTTCCTTTTTCATTGTACCTTTACCTTGAGTGACACAGAAGCTAACGAGCACAAGCCACTGGTGTGGTCTATTTTTTGTGTGTGCGTGTAGGAAGGCGAGATAGATACACGTGAAAAAAAAAAATGTGTGTCGGTTGATATCTTTCATTTTTTCCCCTTTCTGTAATGATGGGCTGTAAGATAAAACTTTGTACAAGGGTATTCTATGTACTGCAGGTCTGCTACTCCCTGTTACATTTTGATATTGTGCATGTGCATGTGTGTGTGTGTGTGTGTGTTTGTGTGTGTGTGTGTGTGTGTGTGTGTGTGTGTGTATGTGTGTGTGTATGTGTGTGTGTTTGTGTGTTTGTGTGTGTGTGTGCGTGCGTGTGTGTGTGTGTGTTTGTGTGTGTGAAAAGCTGAAACAGTCACTCTTGCTTCTGAAACACTATTCTTACGAATGCGCGTAGAATGAAGGAGTAGCAGAAACAGAAAAAAAGGAAAAAAGTAGAAAACGGAGAAGAAAAAGAAGAAGAGGAAGAAAAGGAGGATGAGAGGGAGAAGAAAGAGAAGAAGAAGAAGAAGAAGAAGAAGAAGAAGAAGAAAACTAACAAGGTGAAGGAGAAGGAGAAGAAGACGAAGACAAATATAAAAAAATAAAACAAATATGCACAATTTAATTTGTTTATCCTTATGTGCAAGGATTGTGATTTGTTATCATTGTTTGGTTTGGAATGATTTCTTAATTGAAGGGTCACGTATCAATAACATTGTATTGCACTGACATGACGCTTCTCGGAGTGGTAAGAATTTATGCATGAGGGCTTCTTTATGTATTAATGTGACAAGCACAACCAAAGACAAAACAAAACAGAACGAAACATCATAAAACAAATACAACACAAAAAAGCACACATATTTTGTTTCCTATAAAACTGGTCGCCATTTGATCATGGGAACACTATTGCAAGAACTGAGAAAGCGGAAAGAAATCAATAGAGTTATTAATTATTACGTCAGATATGAATTTGTATATTCTCATGATTTTAGCAATTTGATTTCAGATCAATTAATTCGTGATCAATAGATGCCCTGATCCCACAAAGAAGTAAGAGCCTTCATTTTTCCCCTAGTTTTCGTCTAGAGAGCAATCGCTATGCGGGTGGGCCTAAACAGTGACCAGTTTTCTTATTTCCCCTCGCTACGATATGAAATATGATTTCATATTTCAGTGAAGAGCGACACCTAGAGTTTGGCCTGATGTTATCAACGACACGAAGGCTCGAACGCTGGCAGCGGTTTGGGTTTGGTACAGGCGACGTAGCGTACGTAGGGAGCCCAATGCACTCACGGGACGTTTTACACTGGATTAAGTGACTTCAAGCGCAATTCCAGACCATATGCCCAAGTTGTCAACTTGAATATTAGTATGATATCGAGAGTAAAAGCAGATTACAAAAATATGGAAGCTCCATCGAAATCGGACTTCGAGTGAAAAAGTTATGAAATATTGGAGTCTTATATGTTTTCATAAAACAGCAGTGTCGATTACATCCTTTATAGATCAGTCGATTTGACGTCATGGCTTCAAAAATCACCCCCTGACCTGCAAATAATAGCCATTTAATAAAAAAAAAATCGATTATTATTGTTTGACATGTTTGATTATTCCCCTATTTTTTTTCTTTGTCTTATAGGAAGCAGACTGTTGTGTCATGATAGTCATGGCTGGCTACACAATCGATGCAATCGTCTTTTTTCCCCCTTTATATCCTTTCTCTTCGGACTCAATCTCTCCAAAAGTGTGGTGAACCATCGAAGGCTATAAATCAGCTAGGCCATTGCACCCAGATTCTAAAAAAAAGCAGTATATCCTATCTAGATCGTAATTATGACAGAAGAAATAACGCATCCATCTGAAACTGACGTTTCCCAGGTCTTGGTCTTTGGGTCTTATCTTACCGTTAATAACAGTGTATGTGTCCCTTAACAAACCTCATCGACTCTGCCGTTGTCTTCGTTTGAAATTCTAAGCAATAGATATTATAAACAGAGAGATAGAGGGAAGATAGATAAATAGATAGATAGATAGATAGATAGATAGATAGATAGATAGATAGATAGATAGATAGATAGATAGAAAGGTGGACAGATAGATGGTTAGGTAGATATAGATAGATAGAAACATGAATAGAAAGGTGGATAGATAGATGGAGAGGTAGATGGATAGGTAGGTAGATAAATAGATAGATAGATAGGTAGGTAGATAGATAGATAGATAGATGAATAGATAGATAGATAGATAGATAGATAGATAGATAGATAGATAGATGAATAGATAGATAGATAGATAGATAGATAGATAGATGAATAGATAGATAGATAGATAGATAGATAGATAGATAGATAGATAAAAAGTCTAATAGTAAAACACGTGCACGGCAACCACAGGTTGCTATGCACGTGCTTTATTGCCTGATTGCACTAAATGGATTAAAAAAATTAAAGTATGAACTGCAAGAAAGGGATAATAATCAACAAGGAAACTGTCATCTATATCTGAGAGATTCTAGTATTTCATGTAGCAAATAGTGTATATTCAATTCTAGTATCATATTTACAGCTATACATTACTTACATTAAACATTTTGCAATATACAGTAAATTATATCATAATCAGTAGTTAGAAAGTCATGCATCCATGCAGGTGCCCACGCATGGGAAGAAAAATGCATGATAAGAATGCTTCTTCAACTCATCTCTCTGTTGCCTACAATGTGTGTTGTTGTGTTTGCCTCGTCAGCATTTTTTAGTTATGCTTATTTGTACGAGTTTTGTTCTTTCAATTCAATTCAATAGTTTATATATTTCCATCAAAGAAGAAAAGGAAAACATGGTACAAATTGTCAATTCGACTTTCATTCATTTGATAATACAGTTCGTCAAATACAATATAATGTATATATGCACATATGCACGAATGGTATTATAAAAAAGAAACAATGCACACTTTGTCATGGTAAAAAAAAGAGAGTAAGTAATCATAACGACGGAAAAGAGTGTCCCGCTAAAAAGCCCAGCTGGAACACTGGAATGAAAACAACGACAACAGCACCAATATACCAATGAAATTCATCTATATGCTATTGTATATTTACTCACTGATATTATCATGATCATCATATCATTAATACAATAATACACATTGCTATCTTCAGTCAAAGCAAGTCAGTGTGCAGTCAACTAAGTGTGAGATAGCGAGAATTTTACCGCGCTACGCTTTTCAGAGGATTTATCCAGAAAATCTGTCTTTCCAAAGCGAATTGATCATTCCAATTGTTTCCTCAGTCAACATATAAAGCATGCATTTGAATATCCGTATATGTGGTTTGATATTTGCTTCTTTGCCTCTCAATACATTATTTATTTGTCAATGGCTCGATGGCTTTATTTATTCAATACTTATCTATGTGCTCATTTAGGTGTGTTGTGCATATTCCATGTCTTGTTTAACATAATATACAATATGGAAACGAGTGGTTTGATTTATCGATTATGTAAGTGCTTTTACAAACAACTAATTAAATTATGACAGATATGTGCCTACTATGTTTCAAACGATCACTCTTCTTTCCTATAACCACTATTCAACTCCGCTGACAAGTGCCATTCAAGAACCATATGCCATTCAGTATTTTTTTTCTGACCTCTTCTTAGTCCTTACCTTTCATATCCACTTCAACGCGACAAATTAAGTTTATTTACAGTGATAGAAATAGGGGGGGGGGGACTAAGGGATAGAGAACAGAGACTAAAAGAAACGACAACAGCAACCATCATCCGTTCGTGTGCGTTGCAGCCAAATACACGTACCCACTTTTATTTGTATCCCCGAAATCGGAAAGGAAGTTTTCTCGTGATTTATTTATTTTGTTTCTGTTTCGTCTAAGGTTTTTTTCTGGCATGAGCAATATCGAGGATATGAGAGAGAGGGAGAGAGAGAGAAAAGCTATGGTGCCATAGATCAGGCTAATCAGGGGAACAACTGCAATGAAATTGCCCATCTGTTTACGGGTCGACGTAGAAATTTGGGGAAGGGAAGGGGGAAAGAAGGATGAGGCAGCCATGATGGATGCCGTGTCAACATTGACGAGAAGACGGAGGGAGGGGGGGGGGGGGAGGGAAGAGAGAAAAAATATACCAGGGATATTAGGAGGAGAGGGTGAAAATATAAGAGAGCGGGAATATTAGGTGTGTGGATGGTAAAGATAGAATGATTGATTCTAACATTGCATTAGATTCTTTACTTTTGTTAGTCTGTCTGAGAAGCGAGAAAGGGAGGAAAGAGAGAGAGAGAGAGAGAGAGAGAGAGAAACTGAGAGAGATATGTGGTGTTAGGAAAACAAGCAAGAGGAAAGGAATTTAAAGAAAATAAACACGAGCAAAGGAGAGGAGCCGTTGGACAGTGGTGATGTATTTCTGAATAGCAGAATAAACAGAAAACAGAAGGTGAGCCTGAATATAATATGTACGCACAGGATAACACATCCTTATACAACATAGTATGATTTATGACGTTCTCATTTTTTCCTTTTGTGTAATAAGTAAATCATAGCATTTTAACATGATTATTTGAATACACGCACATCCCTAATTCATCTACGTTTCAGAAATCCGACCATCAGATTATTTGTGCGTGCATCTATTCATCTTTGCCCAATGCCTTTATCTCTCTGTGTGCGTATACAATGAGGCATGCATACAAGTACAGTGCAGCATAGAAATACGAGTATTTTCTATGATTCAGCATTGAGAACTTGAATATTTTTTTTTTATAATGATTATTTTTTTTTTTACTCTACGAAAGTAGTGAGAGAGACATGCAGACAAAAATAAAGAATATAGCTATATGGATAGAGAGAGTTGAAGGAGGGGGAGAACAAGGAGGAAGAGGAGGAGGAGGAGGAGGAAGAGGAGGAGGAGAGGAGGAATTAAAGAGCAGAGCTAGCTGATACCAGGATGATGGATGGACCGTATTTGATGGCGCTTTCCTAGGGAGTTCGCACGGGGCATTTTGTTACTTATCCAGGTCGCTATTAGATCAGAACCCAGCTTGCGAGAGAAAGCAAATCCCTGGCAGCCATTTCGATGCACACACACACACAAAACAAGGGTCAAAAACATACTGTTAAGACACGTTCTTCATTGTTGTAGCTGTCACTTGAATAATGTTATCGAACGGCTCATCTGTGTCCGTTAAGAATGGTGTTCAATCCCTGATCTCGAATTCAGTGTTAATTAACACAATCTATGGCATTGACATGGTGCACATTACTTCATTTCCACGGTCCATTACACGCTCTTTACCTGTAAACAAGGCAAAACGTGATATTTTCGTTGTAATCATTCATTATATGCTTTCTTTGACGATGTAATTCTGATTGTAAAGATAAATTGCAATGATTATAGTGATAAGATCAATGATAACAATGAGTAATCAACGATGATAATCATGATAATAGTCATAAATGCTCCTGCAACTACTTCTGTTCATGATAATGATAACTATGTAGCAATAGATGATAATTGAAAGGAATATAATTAAAGTAATCGTCATCATCAATGTCGTCATAAGTGTGCTTACTTTCTTCTTATCATTATGCAATAATGTAATCAGTAGTAGAAGTAGCACAATACATGCACTATCATTGCTTAACGCATTTCTTGATCAAATGCATATTCATACAGTCAAACATGACAATAATGCTGCATCTTGCCCATCATGTTCAAACGAAAGCAAAATACTACAACAAGAATGATGGTAAATAAAAAAAGAAGCTGATACTGCGATGTTCTCAATTACATTTGACCAGTTACAATGTACGCTGTCTTTCACATAATTTAAGGTAGGCCTACACGCCAGGTATGCTTTGTATTATAGAATATTTACATGAAATATTTTGTACATTATAATTATGTTGAGACTTCATTATGAATAATAATTTGCGTATGTATGGGGTTAATGTGTGTGTATATGTGTGTCCACAATCATATCCCTATAGCGCGTGTGATATGTCTTTTGGATGACAACAATGATTCGTTTCTTCTCGACAGACTCACAATCACCGTCTGCTCGCCTCGCCGCTTCCGAGAAAAATGAGGCCTCGCTCTGGCTGGAATTACTTCCATACTTTACGGGCAGGGAGCGTTACTGGCGGGCGACAAAAACCGAGCGAACAGCCGGCCAGATGGAGTGCACGGTAGCTCATCCACAGACACAGAATAAATATAATTATCTGATATATTTGACTACTTTGGCATAATAGGAAGGAAAGATAGATACACGTGAAAAAAAAATGTGTCGGCTGATATCTTTCATTTTTTCCCCTTTCTGTAATGATGGGCTGTAAGATAAAACTTTGCACAGGGGTATACTGCAGGTCTGCTACTCCCTGTTACATTTTGATATTGTGCATGTGCATGTGTGTGTGTGTGTGTGTGAGTTGTGTGTGTGTGTGTGTGCGTGTGTGCGTGTGTGTGTGTGTGTGTGTGTGTACGTATCCACGTGCCTGTGTGTAAATTGTGTCTATGAACACTCAAATAATATAAACAACGATCATATCGTTTATGCTTTGTTACAACCATCAAGGTACGTTAATCTTATGGCTGCAGTTCCGCCGATTTTACATTTTTTTTTTTTAGATAACAAATATTTAAATCACATATTGCAGAGGAAGATCAAAAAGTTTTGCTTCTTCTATCTACGGCAAAATCGCAATTTCTGATCAAAAACGAACAAGCAAACATGTCCTGTACTGCGTTTCTTCTGTCGAATAGCTACTAACACTGCGTTCAACTAAATGCATTTCAAACATTCGATCTTTTAAACCAAAGTCTCTTTAAGTATGATTATGCGTAAATTTAAGCATTTTCCTAGATAATGTTCTTAGTTTTATTTTTTAAACTCTAATGTCAAAACATGCTATGCATTTTTATGAAAATTCTAAACCAGCGTTGATACAAGACAATAAGATATAAGGGGAAACAACTTGTGGTGACCCAAAAAAAAAATTAGGTTAACGTATAACTGATATATTAATGATTTTTGCCTTTATAGCCAAATACCTGTATGAAATGTGTGAATATTACCAAGACTCAAAGAAAACTGCCGATAGAAATTTTGTACTCAAACAAAACAATGGCCTTCGATTTATTTATTTTCTTCGGTATGATTGAGCCCGGCGTTCGCGCGTCACATCTAATAAGACTATTCACGTTGACTCCTTCCCAGCATTAAGTATGCTCTCACGTTATTCCCACATCAGAAATCCGGCGGTCGTCTGCTCACTATGTGGCGCGCTTTTATCACGTCGTCGGATTGGTGTTAATGCGTTAAAACTCCGCGAGTGACACGTGAGCGCACCATTACACCATGCGTGCGAGCGTGTGCGCGTCGAGGGGTCACAATGAATAAACCCAGAGTAGGGTAGCGACTCGACTGTGGACAATACATAGACAACGGGAAAAGGTTCTGACGTTTTAATGGGCATGCGTAATTGATGGAATAACCGTGTTTTCGCGGGAAAAAAAAGTAGGAAAGAGAGCGAGAGGGAAATACTGAAAAAATAACCCCTTGTTTTTAATAGGGCTGGTAAAATCCTTGATCAGTGATGGGAGATACAACATTTTGTTAGGCCAAAATTCTTATTTGTGATAATAACTTATAACGTGCTACACTCCCACATTGTTTACAAGAGTAAATAACACAGTTATTAGGTTTTGTTCCATTCGAGTATAAACAAAAAATACTTGATGGGTATCTAGGTGTGGGCTAAGGTTTTCAATGACAACCAATCCCTCAGCAAAAAGAAAAAAAAATGGAAGCGCTGAAAACGGATGAAAACAAAAGAGCTTCGAGTAGATTCTGGTCAACGAAAGGTCCCCCTGTCAAATGCACTTTTCTGGCAGCCGGGCTTCTGACCGTTAGTCGGGCTGCTTGAGCCCCGCAGTGCGGTGATGATAATTACAGTCATATTTTCGCATGTTTGGATTTTTTTTTATGTTATCATTTTTTCCTCCATTATTTTTTTTCTGGTAGGGCGTCATTATATCAGGAGCAATCACGCACACCAACTGTCACGTAAACTAGACTTAGCCTGAAAAATCGATTACAGAGTATGAAGATACGTTGCAGAGAGAGAGAGAGAGAGAGGGGGGGGGGGGGGGGAATAGAAGGGGGGTGAGATTAGAGAGAGGGAGAGATGTATACAGGCGGAAAAGGTGCAAACTTACTTTGAACAAAAGCAGGAGAGAGAAAGCGGTGAAGAAGAGAATTTTATATCACCATTACACTACCGTGAAATGATATCGCACTCAGGTATGGAACAGCGAAAAATTGTTGTGAATACTTGAGCACGGATCATAATGTTACAAAACATTTATTCACATCACATTTATATATATAATTTTATTATTACATTTTGTCTGAAATTCTATGATCATTAAGGCGCATGCGCAGACACAGATCATGCCGAGGAAAGATTAAGAAACGGTCATTTTCCAATTTCCATTTCCATTTATTCATATTCATTTTTAACAAAGAATACAAGTGTACAAAACACACCATGAAAAAAGGCAACATATACATATTCTACATTTATGTCGAAATGTAATGCAAACTTAATAATTTGAGAAGCCTAGATGCATGATATTCACTAAATGATATTTACCAGATAATGTTGAAAGTGGTGATTCGGCTGCCTCTTTGGCATCAAATGCAGTAGAAATATATTTTGTGTCTTTTTGATTTGATTTGATTTGATTTGATTT